>NC_081244.1:6809596-6812096 GCF_902713425.1 Acipenser ruthenus
TATCAATTTGGGAAGGTTTGATTTATTACCATATCTTACTTAGACATGCAGATCCCAGCCCTGAGAGACAATGTGTTTTTTTTTTGTTTGTTTTTTTTCTCTCTGAGCCCACTTTAATGACTAAACGTTACAAATATGTAGGCGCCGTCTAATCTACTGGGATTCGAAAACATATCGAGAACAGGGTAGTATTGGGGGACTGTCCATCAAAACAGACAGCAAATCAGAGCTAACAGATTGCCTGTCTGGAGGCGGGACGCAGAGCCAGCGCTCTGGCATGTCATTGGTCGGGGTTCTTATAGCGCAGATCTGCACAGAATAACGGAGATGCGCGTTCTCGAGGGCTGCTGCGTGACGTCACTTATCTCCCCATACAGAAATCCGTGCAGGTTCTGCACATCCCGGCGCAGCTTTGAAAGGATGCTGCGGGGGGCTGGCTGCCGCTGTGTGAACTAAAGAGACGATGCAGAGATCAACGCGTGACCCGCTAATCGTAGCAAATAACCACAAAAACTGCTGCTGGCCCCTTATTAGGGGAGGCGAACGTCATCTTTATTATACAATGAAGCCGTGAACAGCCTTGTCAACGCTATATTAAATATTATTATTATTATTATTTATTTCTTAGCAGACGTTAAATACATAATTTAAATAAACACAGTGTTCTCAATCCGTGATACGTGGTGTATAAAGTTAATATCAATCGGTTACATCAAACTGACTCTGTGCAGGTTGATAATCCAGACAAGGGTAAATATAGCACGTTGAAAATGTGCGCTGCGCTGCAAGGTTTGGAGGCGGCGTAGCCCAAGCTGCGTATGACGTCAGAAAGACAGCAGCCGGCGCAGCAGAGCGCAACCAGTGTTACAGTCATGTGATCGCTCTGCTGGGAGATGTGTGATTCGCACCTGCGGCTGGTAAAATAAAAATAAGATGAGAAGATGTCAAATCCGCTTCTGTTTGGGCAAAGCGGAACGAGCAAAATAAAGACAGCTTTGTCAGAAAAAAAAAGTGTATTGTTAATGCGTTAAGAGTGGGCCGTTGGTTTTGCTTCCCTGGTTTGGGGTTATTTTACGTAGGTATTTTATTTATTTATGTATTTATTTATTTACTTACTAACTATTATTATTATTATTATTATTATTATTATTATTATTAGTTTAGCCAATGGGTGCGTTCACGGAGATCACTCTTAGAAGATGATTGGCTAAACTGGTCCGAATCTGCGCAGAGTGATCTCCGTGAACGCACCCACACAGCCTTGCTTTCTCGCCTCTTACCTGATGACGTGAACTCCCCGTTTGAACCTGATTCAGAAAGACCGGAGCAGAGGATTCCCCGACACCCGCATTGAACTGCCCGCACTGCTCCCGGTTCAAGTTACACTTTCTAGAGCTGAGCGATCCTCACACGAGAGACCGGCGGTGCTGTCACCTGAAACCAGCCTCGCAAGACGAGGAACCCTTCTTGATGTATTCCAAAAATAAGACATCCGCCGTGTACACCTTAAATCATGTTTTCGCTTTGGAGTTGTACTGAACTTAGTGGGCTAAGTTCTGAGATGCAGACGTGTGTTTTTATAGAACCGTTTGGTTATATATGCATACATACATACATACATACATACATACATACATACTTACTTACATACATACATACATACATACATACTTACATACATACAGACATACATACATACATACATACATACATACAGACATACAGACAGACATACATACATACATACATACATACATACATACATACATACATACATACTTACTTACATACATACTTACATACATACATACTTACCCGCAAGATGCTTTCAAAACGAGACAAATCCGGCTGGAAACCCGCCAATCTGGCAGCACTGACTGGGGGAGCAGGCTATAAAATCCGCATGCGAGACGCCTGCATTGCCTATTAAATGTTACCTCAAACTCAATTCTACATTTCAGACACGCTGCTGGCTGTGCTGCGCAGGGCTGAGTGCAAAGAGAACCATCGCAACGCAAAGGCGTTTTGGTAGAAGTTGAAACTCTCCGTATAGAAATCCTGCAGTCAAACAACAGGCAGCATTGAAAACACTGACAACCGATGCATAGTGTGTGCCTGTTGCAGTATTATATTCCCTTGATGTATTGAACCCGTGCTCAGTTCACAGCGCTGGCATTGCTTCTGCTGTTGATCAGTACTCTACGTGGGACGGCTGTAATCCTAACCCTGTGTTATATATGTCTATGAGAGGCAATTGATACTAAATAGCAGCTCCTTTTTGATATTAAAAAAAAGAAAAATTGAAAAATCACAATATGTGTTTAATTGCATTCAGAATTCCCCTTCAGAATGGTTGAGAACATCATACACGTGTATAAACGAATACAGTGTAGTTTTAAAGCTAACTAATCCAGTATGTTTTACGCAACTAAAAGACGTTAATTATTTGCGTGTGTCTTTTTTTAAAAACCTTTCCATTTGCCAGCACCTAAGATGGCGC
>NC_081244.1:6817096-6829596 GCF_902713425.1 Acipenser ruthenus
TCTGGTAAAGCATAGGGAAGCATTGTAAAGCACAGAGAGGTCTGGTAAAGCATAGGGAAGCATTGTAAAGCACAGAGAGGTCTGGTAAAGTCAGTGTAAGCTGCGAAAAATGCATACTATAATCATGGAAAAACTGCAAAATTATAAAGCAAATTTACCATGGTAAAATGAATTGCGTTCTTCAGGTAAACCAAGTGATGCAATAGTACCATACAGCCACAAGGTGGAGCTGTGGTATAACATTTTGCCAACCAGGGTTGCAGAATGAGTTTTTATTTTCTCTCCCTCTCTTCCAGGTCTTTTCCATCTTCGCGTTCGCTACGTGTGGCAGCTACTCGGGAGAATTCCGGCTGAGCGTCGACTGCAAGAACAAGACTGAGAGCGACCTGAACATCAAGGTGGAGTTCGACTATCCCTTCAGGTGAGAGACACGGCCAGGCTGGGGGTCCGAGTCACAGACTGCAATGCAAACTCAATGAGAGCCAACGAGAAGTCTTCAATAGAAACACTGGAAGAAACGTCATAAATTCAATGGCAAACATTTCAATTAGAAGTCTTTCTCAGCGTCTTCAATAGAAACACTGGAAGAAACTTCATAAATTCAATGGCAAACGTTTCCACTAGAAGTCTTTCTCTGTGTCTTCAATAGAAACAGTGATTTGAACCCCTGTCTCTTCCCCTCTCCAGGCTGCACCAGGTGTACTTCGACGCTCCGACCTGCAGGGGGCCGGAGGAGCGCATCTTCTTGGAGGGGGATTACTCCTCCTCCGCAGAGTTCTTCGTCACCGTCGCTGTCTTAGTCTTCCTCTACTCCCTCGCTGCCCTCGTCACCTACATCTTCCTCCAGGCCAAGTACCGAGAGACCAACAAGGGGCCCATCATCGTGAGTATGAGAGGGAGAAGGGAGAGAATAACAGACTGTGGTGAAGTGGTTTACAATGTGCAGGTGTGCAGCGGTGATCCAGGTGCAATGGGGTTTTATAAACAGTCCCGTTCTTAAACACACACACGTAACACAAACACAAGTCCACAGTGAGTGCTACAAGTGCTCGTGGTGTAATTGCAGTTCTCCGTGAAATAGTGAAACGTTGTCCGGGTTTAGTGCTGGCCTTTGGCGCCCGCTCCGGATCGTGTAAGCCGTCTAAATTTAGACACGACAAACAAAACACTCGCGGTTCACAAGACAGGACTGCTTCCGGTTAGCGTTAACCATTACAAAGGAACAGATCACTTCGCACGGTCCCCTTTTGTAACATCAATCATGACCCCCTTGGTTAACGAGTGCAACAGCTCCTCCAATCCACGGCTGCCACGTCGTTTCTCTTCCGGGTCGATTCTGGGCACTCTGTTCCCTTTACACAGCGCCCTCACAGGTCAGGAGGGAGATGTATCACCAAGAATCATTTTGTGTGTCGTCACAGGGACCCATGATTGTGAGTGAGAGGAGAGGGGGGGAAAGGGAGAGGGAGAAAGACTTCCTGTGACGGTGTGTGTGTGTGTGTGTCTCAGTGCGTGACTCTCTCTCTGTCTCTCTCTCCTCTCTCAGGACTTCATGGTGTGTGTGTGACTCTCTCCTCTCTCTCAGGACTTTGTGGTGACTGTGGTGTGTGTGTGTGTCTCAGTGCGTGACTCTCTCTCTCTCGCTCTCTCTCAGGACTTCGTGGTGTGTGTGTGTGTGTGTGTGTGTGTGTGTGTGTGTGTGTGACTCTCTCCTCTCTCCTCAGGACTTTGCGGTGACCATGGTGTGTGTGTCTCTCTCTCTCTCTCTCTCTCTCTCTCTCTCTCTCTCTCTCTCTCTCTCTCCCCCTCTCTCAGGACTTCTTGGTTACCGTGGTGTTTACGTTCCTGTGGCTGGTCAGCTTGTACGTCTGGGCGAAGGGTCTGACTGATGTGAAGGACGCCACGGACCCCGAGCACGTGATGACCCTGATCAAAGCATGCAAGATCGAGGGGAACAAGTGCAGCGAGAAACATGGCCCCGTCATGTCAGGACTCAACACCTCCGTGGTAAACAGAGACACACACACACACTGAGAGACACACACGCACACTGGGAGACACTCACTGAGAGACACACAGATATACCCACAGTTTAGTGACACACACTAATATTTTCTCTCTCTCTCTCGCCTCTCTCTCTCTCTCTCTCTCTCTCTCTCGCCTCTCTCCCCTCTCTCTCCCCTCTCTCTCTCTCTCTCTCCCCTCTCTCTCTCAGGTTTTCGGGTTCCTGAACTTCGTTCTCTGGGTTGGTAACCTGTGGTTTGTGTTCAAGGAGACCGGCTGGATCGCCCCCTTCATGCGCCACCCTCCCCCCTCCCAGGAGAAGCAGCTGGCCCCTGAGAGCTTCGGGGCCCCGGGCTACGTGCAGGAACCCCAGGGGTACGGCCAGCCAGACCCCTACTCCCAGGGGGGCTACCAGCCAGACTACGGGCAGCAGGAGGGGTACAACCAAGGAGGGGAGTACAACCAGCAGGGGGCGCCCACCTCATTCGCCAACCAGATGTGAGAGGAGAGGCTGGTGAGTGACACGGGGAGAGGGGAGAGGAGAGGAGATCTATACCTGGTATTGAAGAGCATTGCAGAGAAGAGTCTATGAGGATGGCTATCTAAGAGAATAGAGGAGGCTCAGTGTGGGGAGCACACAGCAGTCGTGTTAGAGAATAGAGGAGGCTCAGTGTGGGGAGTGCACAGCAGTCGTGTTAGAGAATAGAGGAGGCTCAGTGTGGGGAGCACACAGCAGGTGTGTTAGAGAATAGAGGAGGTTCAGTGTGGGGAGCGCACAGCAGTCGTGTTAGAGAATAGAGGAGGTTCAGTGTGGGGAGCACACAGCAGTCGTGTTAGAGAATAGAGGAGGTTCAGTGTGGGGAGCACACAGCAGGTGTGTTAGAGAATAGAGGAGGTTCAGTGTGGGGAGCACACAGCAGTCGTGTTAGAGAATAGAGGAGGTTCAGTGTGGGGAGCGCACAGCAGTCGTGTTAGAGAATAGAGGAGGCTCAGTGTGGGGAGCACACAGCAGTCGTGTTAGAGAATAGAGGAGGTTCAGTGTGGGGAGCGCACAGCAGTCGTGTTAGAGAATAGAGGAGGCTCAGTGTGGGGAGCACACAGCAGTCGTGTTAGAGAATAGAGGAGGTTCAGTGTGGGGAGCACACAGCAGTCGTGTTAGAGAATAGAGGAGGTTCAGTGTGGGGAGCACACAGCAGTCGTGTTAGAGAATAGAGGAGGCTCAGTGTGGGGAGCGCACAGCAGGCGTGTTAGAGAATAGAGGAGGCTCAGTGTGGGGAGCACACAGCAGGCGTGTTGCAGTGGAGATCACAGTACAGGGCAGGGCAGGAGAGTATACTGCGTTGTATACAGTGTTGAGTAACAGCAGTGATCAGGGAGAAGACAGGCTGTCTGCTTCACTGTGTCTGACTACTCTGTGCTTTACAGTGTATCTAACTTCCACTCTCTGTACACCCCCCTCCCCTTCTGTCTCCCCTCTCCTCTCCCCCTCTCTTTCTCTCTTCTCTCTCGTAGGTAAGCAGCGCTGGGTGAATTGTGGGAGTGTTGTATCTGTGGGGGGGGGGGGGGGGAAGGGGGGGGGCATAAACAAAAACTACAAAAAAAACGAATAAGCCAAGTGGGGCTTTGAAAAGGTTGACTAGCTTATGAATCAAGTGTGATGTTTACATATCGACGCGGGGCGGGCTGGGAAAAATGAATCCAAAAATATTTTAAAGAAATGACAACGAACCAAAATTAAAAATACATAATTAATAATAATCAGTGTGTGAGAGTGGAACGAAGCTGTTCATAAATATAATTATGATGAACACATATTTATATATGTATGTATATGTATGTATGTATATATGTATGTATGTATATATATATATATATATATATATATATGTTTGGAATCGTTGGATTATATTTCAATTTTAAATTCAAACTAAATACGGTGATGTTCATAACAATGATTTCTGAACATGTTAAATAAAAAATGACAAACTGTGCTTTCGCAGGTTTTCAGTTGGAGTGTTCCTAATCTTCTTCGTGTTTCATCCAAAGTTCATTTATTTAAATCCCCCAGTCTCCTGGGACTCAAAGGCAGGCTTACTATCGCTTCAACCAGCCCAGGGAATCCAGTTGTAAGGATAGATTTGTAGATAATATATTTAATATATCGAGACGGTGGTCTGTTGAAATGCCCCCGAGCCGGCTATGCATTCTCTGATTTCTGGTTCAGATCGCTGGTGTGCAGGCATGGATTCAGACTGACCAGGAACTGGAATTCGGGGATTGATTGATTTTGAGGAATTGGAAAGGGAATCGCCAGCAGAATGTCTCTGTGCTGTTCCACAGGGGTGGCGGGTTTTGTTTTCTTGTTTGTTTTTCAGTTTTCTGTAGAGCTGGGACAGGCATTCCCGTTACTAACGCACAGCTTTGTACAAACTGACCTTCGTCCCTATCGACTCCTGCAGCACCTTCTAAATTAATATTATTAACGAGTCATTCAGCAGACGCTGTTATCCAGAGCGACTTACAGAGACTAGGGGGGGTGAACTCTGCATCATCAACAACTGCTGCTGCTGCTGCTGCAGAGTCACTTCCAATAGGAGCTCGTTTGTTTGACGTCTCGTCCGAAGGACGGAACACAAGGAGGTGAAGTGACTTGCTCAGGGTCACCCGCACGCATGCACGCACACAGGGAGTCAGTGGCTAAGCTGGGATTTCAACCTCCTGGTATCGAGCCCCTTTCTTTGACCACTGGATCCAGCAAGCCTCTAGATTCAATGCTAAATGCACAAATATCATGCAAACCCACGAATACATGAATAAATAACACACTCTCATAATGTATCTGTAATCTACTGGAGAGAGCTGACCTACCTAAGGAGGGACTTTGATGGGCTGGGAATCAGACTCCCGTTGCACAGCACTGTGATCCAGTCCTGGTTTCACTAGGAGTTTAATAATCAGACACACCTGAGCTTGTTAGCTAGACACACTGGGGGCTGATCAAGCTGGTAGTAAAACCTGGACTGGGTGACACTGCTGTGCAATAGGAGTCTGATTCCCATCGTTGGAGTTATAACATGGTATTTGTAATTAAACATTCATTCCATTCAAACTGAAAGATAAAATATATTCAGATGTTTTTATAAGAAATATTCAAGCATGGGAAAAAACGCTAAAACAAATATATCTATCTATCTATCTATCTATCTATCTATCTATCAATGCAGTTATATGTTTGGCCCAGCACTACAATTTAGGGAACAAAAATAATCACAATAATAAAAAATAAAAAAGCCCTGTAAGACTGACTTGGTGTAATACACGATTTCTCTCTCTCTCTCTCTCTCTCTCTCTCTCTCTCTCTCTCTCTCTCTCTCTCTCTCTCTCTCTCTCTCTCTCTCTCTCTCTCTCTCTCTCTCTCTCTCTCTCTCTGATCCTCGTGTAAATATCTGCTATATAAAATACTCTGTGCGGTGTGTTTGTGATTTTAAACAATGCCTCCTGGTGTGTTGTGTTAATTGTGCATTTACTGTGTTATTAAAATTAATACCAAGATGATGATGATGATGGTGGTGTTTAAATTTAAATCTATATGGTGGACTCTGATTAAAAAAAACTGAAATAAAAAATGATAAAATTGAAATGATTCTATTCTGAGTTTATAACCTGTGTGTTTTGTCTCTCTGTTTCTCTGTCTATCTATCTACACAGAAAATAACCTAATACACTAATAAACTAGAAAATTATATATAGCAGACCCTGATATCGATGCGATCCAGCCCTCTGAAATGTCTTTATAATACACAGCGCTAGACCCTGATATTGATGCGATCCAGCCCTCTGAAATGTCTTTATAATATACAGCGCTAGACCCTGATATTGATGCGATCCAGCCCTCTGAAATGTCTTTATAATATATAGCACTAGACCCTGATATTGATGCGATCCAGCCCTCTGAAATGTCTTTATAATATATAGCACTAGACCCTGATATTGATGCGATCCAGCCCTCTAAAATGTCTTTATAATATACAGCACTAGACCCTGATATTGATGCGATCCACCCCTCTGAAATGTCTTTATAATATACAGCGCTAGACCCTGATATTGATGCGATCCAGCCCTCTGAAATGTCTTTATAATATATAGCACTAGACCCTGATATTGATGTGATCCAGCCCTCTGAAATGTCTTTATAATATACAGCACTAGACCCTGATATCGACGCGATCCAGCCCTCTGAATTGTCTTTATAATATACAGCACTAGACCCTGATATTGATGCGATCCAGCCCTCTGAAATGTCTTTATAATATACAGCACTAGACCCTGATATTGATGCGATCCAGCCCTCTGAAATGTCTTTATAATATACAGCGCTAGACCCTGATATTGATGCGATCCAGCCCTCTGAAATGTCTTTATAATATACAGCGCTAGACCCTGATATTGATGCAATCCAGCCCTCTGAAATGTCTTTATAATATACAGCACTAGACCCTGATATTGATGCGATCCAGCCCTCTGAAATGTCTTTATAATGTACAGCACTAGACCCTGATATTGATGCGATCCAGCCCTCTGAAATGTCTTTATAATATACAGCACTAGACCCTGATATTGATGCGATCCAGCCCTCTGAAATGTCTTTATAATGTACAGCACTAGACCCTGATATTGATGCGATCCAGCCCTCTGAAATGTCTTTATAATGTACAGCACTAGACCCTGATATTGATGCGATCCAGCCCTCTGAAATGTCTTTATAATGTACAGCACTAGACCCTGATATTGATGCGATCCAGCCCTCTGAAATGTCTTTATAATATACAGCACTAGACCCTGATATTGATGCGATCCAGCCCTCTGAAATGTCTTTATAATGTACAGCACTAGACCCTGATATTGATGCGATCCAGCCCTCTGAAATGTCTTTATAATGTACAGCACTAGACCCTGATATTGATGCGATCCAGCCCTCTGAAATGTCTTTATAATATACAGCACTAGACCCTGATATTGATGCGATCCAGCCCTCTGAAATGTCTTTATAATATACAGCACCAGACCCTGATATCGATGTGATCCAGCCCTCTGAAATGTCTTTATAATATATAGCACTAGACCCTGATATTGATGCGATCCAGCCCTCTGAAATGTCTTTATAATATACAGCACTAGACCCTGATATTGATGCGATCCAGCCCTCTGAAATGTCTTTATAATATACAGCGCTAGACCCTGATATTTTTAAAAATATTCTTAAAATAAATTTGTAATTGTAATCTAAAACAAATATTTTTTTAACACAAAAAATATATAAAAACAAATATAAAGGTTTTTTTGTTGTTATTTTTGGTTTTAAAAAAGTTTAAATTAGAGAGAGAGAAAACACGATAGATCGATATTTTAATAATTCGCTAGAGAGAGACCTCAGTTTTGAAATAGTTATGCGAGTGGTGTGTGTGTGTGTGTGTGTGTGTGTGTGTGTGTGTGTGTGTGTGTGTGTGTGTGTGTCTGTGTGTGTGTGTGTGTGTGTCTGTGTGTGTGTGTGTGTGTGTACATTGTTAGAGAGATGTATCGTTTAAAATGTACATGAAGTGTTTTGACATGAATTAGTTTGTAATGTTTGTAACCCTGCCTGTGTTCTCCGGGCTCCTCAGAGATTTACTCGGTTACACCCCGAGAGAGACGGAAACTTCACTCGCCTGAACCAACACCGCGTTTCCTGTTCGCGTCAAAACCGGCCAAAAACAGCAATGAAAAAAACAAGAAAAGAAAAACACCGTCGGCGAATATCGTTAAAGAATAGAACCCAGTCATTAAAAAAAAAAAAAAAAAAAATCACAAATATTCTGTGATTTACACCCGTGCAAGTCCCGACCCATTTAAACACACCTCACTGAGCTCGGCAATGGACGCTCCCGTTTCCCGACGCTAGATGGCGCTTATGTGCAGTTTTTATTTTTTATTTGTGTTATTCTACTCTTGTGTAATGAGGTTATAATTTTTATTATATAACTGAAAAAAAAATAGTTTTGGACACATAATAGATATATCTCTGTGCTTTACAATGCTTCCCTATGCTTTACCAGACCTCTCTGTGCTTTACAATGCTTCCATATGCTTTACCAGACCTCTCTGTGCTTTACAATGCTTCCCTATGCTTTACCACACCTCTCTGTGCTTTATAATGCTTCCCTATGCTTTACCAGACCTCTCTGTGCTTTGCAATGCTTCCCTATGCTTTACCAGACCTCTCTGTGCTTTACAATGCTTCCCTATGCTTTACCAGACCTCTCTGTGCTTTACAATGCTTCCCTATGCTTTACCAGACCTCTCTGTGCTTTACAATGCTTCCCTATGCTTTACCACACCTCTCTGTGCTTTACAATGCTTCCCTATGCTTTACCAGACCTCTCTGTGCTTTACAATGCTTCCCTTATGCTCTTGTTCAGGTCTTTGTCTCTCCCCCTCTTCCCCTCTCTATCCCTGTCTCCCCCCTCTCTATCCCTGTCTCTCTTCCCCTCTCTCTATCCCTGTCTCTCTTCCCCTCTCTCTATCCCTGTCTACCTCTCCTCTCTATCCCTGTCTCTCTTCCCCTCTCTCTATCCCTGTCTCTCTTCCCCTCTCTCTATCCCTGTCTCCCTCTCCTCTCTATCCCTGTCTCTCTTCCCCTCTCTCTATCCCTGTCTCCCCCCTCTCTATCCCTGTCTCCCCCCCCTCTCTATCCCTGTCTCTCTCCCCCCTCTCTCTCTCTCTGTTCTTGTAAGGTACGTGTGTGACTGTTCCCCATGTTTATTTGTGCTCTCTGATTCCCCAAGCCGCTGTCATCGCCTCTTTATCCCTGAATGGCAGAACACAGCTCTGCAGTTTGTGTGTGAACAGAGAAGAACGCTGCCTGTCTAAACAACCGCTGAGAAAAGACAGAGGCTCAAACACACACACACACACACAGGCGTCCTAGTGTAGCACGCACGCACACACACACACACACACACAGGCGTCCTAGTGTAGCACGCACGCACACACACACACACACACACACGCGTCCTAGTGTAGCAAGCACGCACACACACACACACACACAGGCGTCCTAGTGTAGCACACACGCACACACACAGGCGTCCTAGTGTAGCACGCACACACACACACACACACACACACACAGGCGTCCTAGTGTAGCACGCACGCACACAGGGAAGGAGCAGTTCAGTCTCCGTGCCTCAAGCCTGCCCTGGACTGGAGGGAGCACCCTTTCTCTTAGGGGGGTGAGGGAGGGAGGGAGCAGTTCAGTCTCCGTGCCTCAAGCCTGCCCTGGACTGGAGGGAGCCCCCTTTCTCGTAGGAGGGTGAGGGAGGGAGGGAGGGAGGGAGCAGTTTGGTCTCCATGCCTCAAGCCTGCCCTGGACTGGAGGGAACACCCTTTCTCTTAGGGGGGTGAGGGAGGGAGGGAGCAGTTCAGTTTTTTCGAGGCACTAAGTGAGCTGGTGGTTTTGTGTTTATAGGCTCGTTCAGGCAGGGCTGGGTTTTCCAGAAATGTTCAGAATCTGGACGGTAATAAAATGCATTTTCACCTCCAGGGTTTTGTTAACAGAAACAGATGCAGGTTTAAGTGCGTCAGGAGCTGAACTGACTTGATCTATGAAGCGAAGACAGCAGGGAGTCTTTCAAACTGAGGAGTTCTTAAAGCTGCAGAGAGAGACAGACAGACAGACACACAGACATGCAGAGACCGACAGGCAGGCAGACAGACAGACAGACAGACAGAGCCCCACAATCCTGTTCAGTTTGACGCTACAATATAATCCCTTCTTCATGGTGTCTGTGTTAGTTTACTACATTCTGAAGAGAGTTTAGTTTCATTAAAGCTGCAGACAGACAGACAGACAGACAGGCAGGCAGACAGACAGACAGATAGAGCCCCACTAAAGCCGAGAGGGAACACAAAACCAGTTTTTCAGGAACAGCGGTGGTTTGAAACCTGGTTCCAGGAGGCCTGGTCTGAGATCGCTGCTGTATCAAACCCTCAGGTCTCCCTGTCTGGTGTGCCGCGCAGCGTCCTGAAACCTGCAGCCTCCTGAAACCTGCAGCCTCCTGAAACCTGCAGCCTCCTGAAACCTGCAGCCTCCTGAAACTTGCAGCCTCCTGAAACCAAGCTCCAAGCCGCAAAGTGACCCCGTGTTCCGTCCATGTTCCTGGCTCCACAGGCTTGACAGACGAAACCCTCCCAGGTTGTTTTCAGCATGGGAGACAGGCAGGCGATGCTTGACGTCACTGCTGTTTGCCGGCCTGCAGACATTGTGTCGCACTGTAATCATTCTCCGTCTTGTCCTTGTGGCATTGCAGGTGTGCAGCCAGGTGTGCTCTCCAGCCCGGTTTCTGACACGAGGTGGGCCGGGGGCGTGTCCCAGCTGTAAAAACAAATCACACCTGAGAGGATGTGTGCAAACCCAACTCGAAGGCTTGTATCTTATTTACGGATGTATTTTTTTTTTTTGTAATACTGAGAAAATGTTTTAAGGACCGGAGGGATAGGGCGCTATCACGTGACCGCTCTTCCTTATGATAAAAAAAAAAGTATTTTGGCCCACCATGCGTCTGTGTGAAATTAATTTGTGTTTAAATCTTTTTTAAATTTAATTTAGTACTCTTTGAACGAGATTTTTTTTTTTTTTTGAAGTCAGTTTGCGTAAAAGTGACGCAGCATACATTTATAATTGAAAAAATTCACGAAGAAATCAATTTTTTATGAAATAGGTCATGGTAATTAATCTGCGCAGAAACCTAAACAGAGAAACGCACGGACTGTATTATTGTAGGATAAGTAATAAGAACACATACATGAAAGAAAAAAGGCATAACACTGTTCTAATCCAAGGCTGTATTACTGTAGCACGGCCAGGTCCTGTTTCGGTCTTGTACACGGAGGAAACTCACCTGCCAACCGAGCTCTCGTGTCCCATCGTTGGTTTCTGTTGCGGCTGCGCGGGGAGATGCAGCTGAATCTCTCCGCTCCTCACTCACCCCCTTTCTCCTCCTCATTCTTAATTATTATTTGTTTATTTAGCAGACGCCTTTATCCAAGGCGACTTACAGAGACTAGGGTGTGTGAACTATGCATCAGCTGCAGAGTCACTTACAACTACGACTCACCCGAAAGACGGAGCACAAGGAGGTTAAGTGACTCGCTCAGGGTCACACAATGAGTCAGTGGCTGAGGTGGGATTTGAACCGGGGACCTCCTGGTTACAAGCCCGTTTCTTTAACCAGCGGACTGCGTACAGCTTTAGCAAACTTGATATTGACAGGTGTGTGTGTGTGTGTGTGTGTATAGATGGATAGATAGTATGTGTGTGTGTGTGTGTGTGTGTGTGTTCAGTGTCAGTCAGTGTGTGTTCTGTGTGTGTGTTGAGTGTCAGTCAGTCAGTGTGTGTGTGTTGAGTGTCAGTCAGTCAGTGTGTGTGTGTGTGTTGAGTGTCAGTCAGTCAGTCAGTGTCAGTCAGTGTGTGTGTGTGTTCAGTGTCAGTCAGTGTGTGTGTGTGTGTGTCTGTGTTCAGTGTCAGTCAGTGTGTGTGTCTGTGTGTGTGTGTGTGTTCTGTGTGTGTGTTCAGTGTCAGTCAGTGTGTGTGTGTGTCTGTGTTCAGTGTCAGTCAGTGTGTGTTCTGTGTGTGTGTTGAGTGTCAGTCAGTCAGTCAGTGTGTGTGTGTGTCTGTGTTCAGTGTCAGTCAGTGTGTGTGTGTGTTCAGTGTCAGTCAGTGTGTGTTCTGTGTGTGTGTGTTGAGTGTCAGTCAGTCAGTCAGTGTGTGTGTGTGTCTGTGTTCAGTGTCAGTCAGTGTGTGTGTGTGTGTTCAGTGTCAGTCAGTGTGTGTGTGTGTTCAGTGTCAGTCAGTGTGTGTGTGTGTTCAGTGTCAGTCAGTGTGTGTGTGTGTTCTGTGGTGTGTGTTCTTTGTGTGTGTGTGTTCTGTGTGTGTGTGTGTGTGTGTGTGTGTGGCCCTTTAAGAGCGAAGCTCCGCCTCTCGGTTCATGTCAAACTATTTGGCAGCACCTCTGCCTTGGAATGACTGAGTCAGAGAGACGGGACGGGACGGGACGGGATGGCTGTTACATTTTAACTGCAGGGTTTTTTTTTTTGTTTTTTTTAACAAAAGGTATGCGAGTGAGCGGGTGAGTGAGTCAGTGGAGCTGAGCAGCCGAGACAGAGGAGCGGCGCTGCGGTTACTTTAGAGAGAGAGAGAGAAACTTTGTTACTTGCATTAATTGATTTTTATTTTTATTTAATTCGCTTTTAAAGAAATTGGATTTTTTTTTTGCCTCAGTGGAATACAGTAATGTTTACCAGAGGGTCGAAGAAACGACGTTCGAATAGATCGGTAAGTATTATTATTATAATAATAATAATTATTATTATTATTATTAAAACGGTATGTGTTGTTTTCACTTCAGAGATTAATGATATGAACACACGTTGTTTGATCGCTGGCTTTGTAATTCAACACG
>NC_081244.1:6834596-6893470 GCF_902713425.1 Acipenser ruthenus
CAATTGAGAGTTTTGAAGTTGTGCATTCTCTCTCTCTCTCTCTCTCTCTCTCTCTCTCTCTCTCTCTCTCTCTCTCTCTCTCTCTCTGTGTGTGAAAGGGCCCCCTGTCCCTCCTCCCTGTCCTAATTGAATTATCACCCCCCCTGTCCTCTCCCTTGACTGATCACCCGTCTCTCCCCTCTCTCCTCACTCAGACACTAACACGCTCTGTCACACTAACAGGATTACAGCTAAGCGCTCCTAATGAGTTTAACATGAAGACTATCAACTCTGACACCTGCACCTCCCTCCCTCCTTCCTCCTTCCTCCCTCCCTCCCTCTCACTCTCCCTCCCTCCCTCTCACTCTCCCTCCCTTTGTGCTTTACAATACTTGCCTATGCTTTACCAAGCTTTGGGTTTGTTAAGTGAGTGAGCGTCTCAGAGCTGCTCAGTAAAAGAATCAGATCACTCCTCGCTCAGTTCTGCTCCCGCTGAGCTGCTCAGAGCTGCTCCTGAGCATTTCTCATCAGGGATCAGAGGGAGCGGACTGAATGGACACCTGCAGGAAACAAGTGGAGATGACAGGCAGGATTGACAAATTGTCAGGAACGATGAACTGGTTTCGACTTAAGAAGTTATGTATTAAATTGGCTAAATAAGATGGCAAAAATTGTTGTTTTCAAATTTGTATAATTTAATTTATTTTTAAATGTAGAGCTGTTTTATAGTTATGAATGTATTATTATTATTAGGCTTGTAGTATTAATATTATTCATAATTCTCATTATTAATGTTGGTATTGTTGGTATTAAACACAGACAGATATGAGGTTCAGTCCAAACAGAGCGCTGAACTCAGCGAGGTCCAGCAGGGGACAGTAACTTCACACGGGGCCCATTTTATCTACCATCACCTCAGAAACACAAACAAGCAAATATTATTCACCATTTTTAAAAGTCTCTCCGTGCTCTCGTGGAGCAGAGTGTGAAGTCATTTAAATGAGTCATTTAGCAGACGCTTTTATCCAAAGTGATTTACAGAGACTGGGGGGTGAACTCTGCATCATCAACAACTGCTGCTGCTGCTGCTGCAGAGTCACTTCCAATAGGAGCTCGTTTGTTTTACGTCTCATCCGAAAGATGGAGCACCAGGAGGTGAAGCGACTCGCTCAGTGACTTGCTCAGTGACTTGCTCAGTGACTTGCTGAGTGAATGTTTGAATGTTTGACCTGCACGTGTCGTTTGAGTCGAATACCCAGGTGCGGTTCCGGCAGGGTCTGAGTGAATGTTTGAGTTGAATACCCAGTGGTTAGATAAAGAAAGCGCTGGGCTGCAGTGTGGAAGGCAGCGGGTTTGAGGAGCTCAGTGGTTAGATAAAGAAAGCGCTGGGCTGCAGTGTGGAAGGCAGCGGGTTTGAGGAGCTCAGTGGTTAGATAAAGAAAGCGCTGGGCTGCAGTGTGGAAGGCAGCGGGTTTGAGGAGCTCAGTGGTTAGATAAAGAAAGCGCTGGGCTGCAGTGTGGAAGGCAGCGGGTTTGAGGAGCTCAGTGGTTAGATAAAGAAAGCGCTGGGCTGCAGTGTGGAAGGCAGCGGGTTTGAGGAGCTCAGTGGTTAGATAAAGAAAGCGCTGGGCTGCAGTGTGGAAGGCAGCGGGTTTGAGGAGCTCAGTGGTTAGATAAAGAAAGCGCTGGGCTGCAGTGTGGAAGGCAGCGGGTTTGAGGAGCTCAGTGGTTAGATAAAGAAAGCGCTGGGCTGCAGTGTGGAAGGCAGCGGGTTTGAGGAGCTCAGTGGTTAGGGGCGGGGGGGTTTGAACAAAGGGGTGATTGTGCCCTCGCTGTGACTGGCAGCTCTTTCCATTGTGTGCTTGTTATCACTAAATGAGATGAGATTGTGAGTGAGTATCTTGTCTGTATTCAGTGGCTTGAGAGAATGGGAGAGGAGAGAGGGGTGCAGAGAAAGGGGGTGAGTTTGTGTTTTGTGTTTCTGTCTCTGTGTGAGAGTGAGGGAGGTTCTGTGTGCTGTGGGAGGAGTCGCCCCGCACAGCACTGGGCTTGTAGATCCGGATTCACACCTTCTTAAAAGAGGAAGAGAGGGCCTTCTGTTTTTATTTTATTGTGTTGTTTGTTGGTATTAGTTTGGTCTGCAGTCTGTACGAGAGGCAGAATGGATATCACTGTGAGTTTGCTGAAAGGTAACGAGCACAGTGATTTCCACATGAAAGCTTGCAGTGGCCTTCAAAGACTTAGAAACTCATTGTTTGGGCTGATGATGATAATAATAATAATAATAATAATAATAAATAATAATAATAATACTTTTTTACATGCTTTATTTGTGTCTAAAATTTGGTATACAATATAGATAGATATAGATATCTAATTTTATCTAATGGTCTAATGTCCGAAACGTCCTTTTACTGTTACTTTCAAGGGTGCCCTGTTTATATATATATATATATAATATTATTACAATGCTTCCCTATGCTTTACCAGACCTCTCTGTGCTTTACAATGCTTCCCTATGCTTTACCAGACCTCTCTGTGCTTTACAATGCTTCCCTATGCTTTACCAGACCTCTCTGTGCTTTACAATGCTTCCCTATGCTTTACCAGACCTCTCTGTGCTTTACAATGCTCAGTCTCTCTCAGTGTATGTCAGTGTATTGCTCAGTCTCTCTCTCTGTGTGTCTCTATAGGAAGATCTGCCTGCATTGTAAATGCCCTCGTGAAGACCACGCTGTGCGCTCCGTCCCGGGTGATCTGGAGCGGATGATGCTGAAGCTGGTCTCTGGTTTCAAGCGGCACTCCATCTCCGACGATGACTCGGGCTGTGCATCCGAGGAGTACGCCTGGGTACCCCCTGGACTCAAACCGGAGCAGGTACCCCTATACACTGCACCCCATTACACTGCACCCTGACATCCTGCATCCTTATACACTGCACCCCGACATCCTGCATCCTTATACACTGCACCCCGACATCCTGCATCCTTATACACTGCACCCCGACATCCTGCATCCTTATACACTGCACCCTGACATCCTGCATCCTTATACACTGCACCCTGACATCCTGCATCCTTATACACTGCACCCTGACATCCTGCATCCTTATACACTGCACCCTGACATCCTGCATCCTTATACACTGCACCCTGACATCCTGCATCCTTATACACTGCACCCCGACATCCTGCATCCTTATACACTGCACCCTGACATCCTGCATCCTTATACACTGCACCCCGACATCCTGCATCCTTATACACTGCACCCTGACATCCTGCATCCTTATACACTGCACCCCGACATCCTGCATCCTTATACACTGCACCCTGACATCCTGCATCCTTATACACTGCACCCTGACATCCTGCATCCTTATACACTGCACCCTGACATCCTGCATCCTTATACACTGCACCCCGACATCCTGCATCCTTATACACTGCACCCTGACATCCTGCATCCTTATACACTGCACCCCGACATCCTGCATCCTTATACACTGCACCCTGACATCCTGCATCCTTATACACTGCACCCCGACATCCTGCATCCTTATACACTGCACCCTGACATCCTGCATCCTTATACACTGCACCCTGACATCCTGCATCCTTATACACTGCACCCCGACATCCTGCATCCTTATACACTGCACCCTGACATCCTGCATCCTTATACACTGCACCCCGACATCCTGCATCCTTATACACTGCACCCCGACATCCTGCATCCTTATACACTGCACCCCGACATCCTGCATCCTTATACACTGCACCCTGACATCCTGCATCCTTATACACTGCACCCCGACATCCTGCATCCTTATACACTGCACCCCGACATCCTGCATCCTTATACACTGCACCCTGACATCCTGCATCCTTATACACTGCACCCCGACATCCTGCATCCTTATACACTGCACCCCGACATCCTGCATCCTTATACACTGCACCCTGACATCCTGCATCCTTATACACTGCACCCTGACATCCTGCATCCTTATACACTGCACCCCGACATCCTGCATCCTTATACACTGCACCCTGACATCCTGCATCCTTATACACTGCACCCCGACATCCTGCACCCCATTACACTGCACCCCGACATCCTGCATCCTTATACACTGCACCCTGACATCCTTATACAGTACCTTAAACAGATACTGTAATTTCTAATCAGCTCCAGGCTGCTAGCGCCATCTTCTGGATTGGAGTTGAAACTTCAATGAGTCCTATTTTGAAACAATGCAAAGATCAGTTTGGTGTGTGTGTGAGTGAGTGTTTGTGTTTGTCTATTTGTGTCTGTGTGTGTGTTTGTGTGTGCGCACATCTGTGTACTCCGGTCATCTGAGTACACGCACGAGTGCTCTTTTACACACTCTGAGACAGTGTGAGTGTGCCGTGTGTGAGTGTGCTCGCTCTTGTCTTTACTGACCCCTCTCCTCCTCCTCCTCTCTCATGCTGTGTTGTCTGTGTTCAGGTGTACCAGTACTTCAGCTGTCTCCCCGAGGACCGGGTTCCCTACATCAACAGCCCTGGAGAGCATTACAGGATCAAACAGCTGTTGCACCAGCTCCCCGCACACGACAGTGAGGTAAAGAGACACACACTGAGAGATACACACACTGAGAGATACACTGCTGCACCAGAGCCCCTCACACGACAGTGAGGTAAAGAGACACACACTGAGAGATACACACTGAGACACAGATTGCTGTATATTTCACAATACTGATGGTTTTGTGTTCCTAGCCTGAGTGCTGTATATCTCCATCCCTTAGAGAAAGGGATCCAGGAGGTTCAAATCCCGGCTCAACCACTGACTCCCTGTGTGTGTGTGTGTGTGTGTGTGTGTGTGTGTGTGTGTGTGCGCGTGTGTGACCCTGAGCAAGTCACTTCACCTCCTTGTGCTCTGTCCTTCGGATGAGACGTAAAACCAATGAGCTCCTATTAGAAGTGACTCTCTGTGAGTTGCTTTGGATAAAAGCGTCTGCTAAATGACTTGTTATTGTTAATAATGATGGTGATGGTGATGATGATGGTGGTGGTTTTGTGTTGCCAGCCTCAGTACTGCAACTCTCTGTGCGAGGAGGAGAAGAAGGAGCTGAGAGTGTTCAGCCAGCAGAGGAAGAGAGAGAACCTGGGGAGAGGCAGCGTGAGACTGTTCCCTGTGACCATGACTGGAGCCATCTGTGAGCAGGTACTGAGAGACACTGAGAGACACTGAGAGACACTGAGAGATACTGAGAGATACACACTGAGATACTGAGATACTGAGAGATATACTGAGATACTGAGAGATATACTGAGATACTGAGATACTGAGAGATACACACTGAGAGATACACACTGAGATACTGAGATACACACTGAGAGATACACACTGAGAGATATACTGAGATACTGAGAGATACACTCTGAGAGACTGAGAGATACACACTGAGAGACTGAGACACACTGTGAGACACTGAGAGATACACACTGAGAGATATACTGAGATACACACTGAGAGATACACTGAGATACTGAGAGATACACACTGAGAGATACACTGAGATACTGAGAGATACACACTGAGAGACTGAGACACACTGTGAGACACTGAGAGATACACACTGAGAGATACTGAGATACACACTGAGAGATACTGAGAGACTGAGACACACTGTGAGACACTGAGAGATACTGAGATACACACTGAGATACACAGAGATACTGAGACACTGTCTCCTCTCCTTTGCACACACACACTGTGTAACCCGTGTTGTTTCTCCTCCCTCAGTGTGGGAAGCAGATCCGGGGGGGGGACATCGCTGTGTTTGCGAGCCGGGCGGGGCACGGAGCCTGCTGGCACCCCCAGTGCTTCCAGTGCAGCACCTGCCAGGAGCTCCTGGTGGAGCTCATCTACTTCTACCAGGAGGGCAAGATCTACTGCGGGAGACATCACGCTGAGAGACTGAAACCACGCTGCCAGGCCTGCGATGAGGTGAGGGGGGAAGAGAGACTGAAACCACGCTGCCAGGGCTGCGATGAGGTGAGGGGAGAGGGGAGAGAGATTGAAACCACACTGCCAGGCCTGCGATGAGGTGAGGGGAGAGGGGAGAGAGATTGAAACCACACTGCCAGGCCTGCGATGAGGGGAGAGGGGAGAGGGGAGAGGGGAGAGTTTGATGCTGACACCCTGGGATCCTTCAGGAAGCTGCTTGATGAGATTCTGGGATCAATAAGCTACTAACAACCAAGCGAGCAAGATGGGCTGAATGGCCTCCTCTCGTTTGTAAACTTTCTTACGCTGTCGCGTCCCGCAGGTGATCCTGGCAGACGAGTGCACGGAGGCAGAGGGCCGGCACTGGCACATGAAGCACTTCTGCTGTTTGGAGTGCGAGGCGGCGCTGGGGGGGCAGCGCTACATCATGAGAGAGAGCCGGCCGTACTGCTGCCCCTGCTACCAGAGTCTGTACGCAGAGTACTGCGATACCTGCGGAGAGAACATCGGTAACAACAGCCTGTGTGTGTGTGTGTGTGTCTGCGTGTGTGTCTGCGTGTCTGTCTGTTTGTCTGTGTGTGTCATCCCCTCCCCTCTCCTCTCCTCCCCTCCCCTCTCCTCTCCTCCCTCTCTGTATATTGCTCAGTGCATTAGTGTATTTCTCAGTGTATTGCTCAGCCCCCTCTCCCCCCTCCCCTCTCCTCTCCTCCCCTCCCCTCCCCTCTCCTCTCCTCCCTCTCTGTATATTGCTCAGTGCATTAGTGTATTTCTCAGTGTATTGCTCAGCCCCCTCTCTCCTCTCCTCCCCTCCCCTCTCCTCTCCTCCCCTCCCCTCCCCTCCCCTCTTCTCTCCTCCCTCTCTGTATATTGCTCAGTGCATTAGTGTATTTCTCAGTGTATTGCTCAGCCCCCTCTCTCTCCTCCCCTCCCCTCCCCTCTCCTCCCTCTCTGTATATTGCTCAGTGCATTAGTGTATTGTTCAGTGTGTTGCTCAGCCCCCTCTCTCTCCCCTCCCTCCCTCTCTCTCAGGTATTGACCGGGGTCAGATGGCGTATGAGGGTCAGCACTGGCACGCCACGGCAGAGTGTTTCTGCTGCTCTCGCTGCGGACTGGCCCTCCTGGGGCGCCCCTTCCTCCCCAAGCAGGGCCTCATCTTCTGCTCCCGCGCCTGCAGCCTCGGGGAGGACCCCGACAACTCGGACTCCTGCGACTCCGCCTTCCAGAGCGGCAGCGACCCCTGCAGGGCCGGAGGAGGCAAGGCAGGCAGGAGAGGGAGCGGCGCTGCCACCTGCAGGCAGGAGGAGAGAACTGCGGCCAGGAGAGAGGAGGAGCACAAGAAAGTGATGCAAGAGGAAAAGAGTATCGGAAATGGAGGTGGGGGGTGGGGGGGTCCCCAACTTTTTTTTTTAATTGTCTCATAGTTACAGGCGATGCAGTTTCAGTTGCTTTTTCTGGCAGTATAATTTGTGTGTCTGTGTGCGTGTGTGTAAATATAAATATATTAGGGCTGTTCTGAGTTAAGAGATCGGACTGATTTAACCAGCTAAAGAGTTGATCTCGGATTCTTTTTTCGTGCCTTGAAAGTGCATTCTGGGTAGAGAGAGAAGTGTGTGTTGCTACAGTATTTAGGGAGGTGCTGGTTTGAAGGACACAGTGGTTTTAAGCTCTTATAAAAAGGGGTTAAAGTTGTGTAAAAATCATAATTGTTGTCTTGTTTTGTACATATATATATTATATGAGATAGCGATCTCAGTAGTATGTGCAGCTCTGGAAAAAAGTTTATCATCACCTAGAATTTAGGACTGAAACATTTAATTAAAAAAAAAAAAACTGTGAACATAATTTAGATCTTTTTAATTTAACATTGTGTAATGAAAATAAACTACAAAATGATATCACAAAAAAAAAAAAAAACACCACACACAGAGTGCTGTATATTTCACAGTCCTGGAAGCCATAATAGTAGTCCAGTAATATTTCATGTCACATTTTTCAATTTTTATATGGAAGTATACATTATACGACAAAGTGCTGTGGAATTCAATATGTTAACAAGGGAACATTATTCAGCAGCTTTCATTGGACTCTATGAAGCTGAGGGAGTTCATTCTATATAGAGGGGGTGGAATTCAATATGTTAACAAGGGAACATTATTCAGCAGCTTTCATTGGACTCTATGAAGCTGAGGGAGTTCATTCTATATAGAGGGTGTGGTATTCAATATGTTAACAAGGGAACATTATTCAGCTGCTTTCATTGGACTCTATGAAGCTGAGGGAGTTCATTCTATATAGAGGGTGTGTGATTCAATATGTTAACAAGGGAACATTATTCAGCAGCTTTCATTGGACTCTATGAAGCTGAGTGAGTTCATTCTATATAGAGGGGGTGGAATTCAATATGTTAACAAGGGAACATTATTCAGCAGCTTTCATTGGACTCTATGAAGCTGAGGGAGTTCATTCTATATAGAGGGGGTGGAATTCAATATGTTAACAAGGGAACATTATTCAGCAGCTTTCATTGGACTCTATGAAGCTGAGGGAGTTCATTCTATATAGAGGGGGTGTGATTCAATATGTTAACAAGGGAACATTATTCAGCAGCTTTCATTGGACTCTATGAAGCTGAGGGAGTTCATTCTATATAGAGGGTGTGTGATTCAATATGTTAACAAGGGAACATTATTCAGCAGCTTTCATTGGACTCTATGAAGCTGAGGGAGTTCATTCTATATAGAGGGTGTGTGATTCAATATGTTAACAAGGGAACATTATTCAGCAGCTTTCATTGGACTCTATGAAGCTGAGGGAGTTCATTCTATATAGAGGGTGTGTGATTCAATATGTTAACAAGGGAACATTATTCAGCAGCTTTCATTGGACTCTATGAAGCTGAGGGAGTTCATTCTATATAGAGGGTGTGTGATTCAATATGTTAACAAGGGAACATTATTCAGCAGCTTTCATTGGACTCTATGAAGCTGAGGGAGTTCATTCTATATAGAGGGTGTGTGATTCAATATGTTAACAAGGGAACATTATTCAGCAGCTTTCATTGGACTCTATGAAGCTGAGTGAGTTCATTCTATATAGAGGGTGTGTGATTCAATATGTTAACAAGGGAACATTATTCAGCAGCTTTCATTGGACTCTATGAAGCTGAGGGAGTTCATTCTATATAGAGGGTGTGATTCAATATGTTAACAAGGGAACATTATTCAGCAGCTTTCATTGGACTCTATGAAGCAAAATAAGTTCATTCTAGAGGGGGATGCAAAACTTTTGACCAGAGCTGTACATTAACATGTACTGTGTGTGTGTGTATACAGTACACAAGATTGAGTGTGTATGGATGTAGTGTGTGTGTGTGTGTGTGTGTGTGTGTGTGTGTGCCTATCTGGCAGTATTTAAATATTTAATTAGCTTGCAATACTAAAGCCATGGGGATCAATATTAAGTGATCAATGGATTATTGTTGCTTCTCCAGTTTCAGCAGCAGTGCAGCTGACTCCTCCCCAGACCACGTCCAGCACAGTGGGGACAGCCAATGGCATGAACCCCAAGAGCTCTGCAGCCAATCAGGAGCTGGAGGCGGACCCATCGTTGAGCCGCGGTGGATTGAGGGGCTCCACCTCCAGGGCTGAGCGACCAATCAGCTGCCTGGGCTTCTCTGAGGAGCTCCAGCTTGCTCACGCCCCTCTGCGCCGGACTTCTCGTGGCACGTCCACCTCACGAGATACTGGGGGCAAACAGGAGCCCAGAGCCGGGACAGGTGAGAACTGGGAGAACTGGGGCCTGGCATTCTTTAAGAGAGAGTTCGTACCGGTTTAGATTTCAGTGTTGATTCAGTGTAAAGCAGGCATTTGATTGACTTCACAACACAACATGAATAGGTCTCACCTGTGAGTCTGCTGCTGTTAATGCAGCTATAAGAGAGGCTCCAATATTAACAATAATAATACTAGACTTCATTAAGGGGAGTTCTGAACCCCAGGACTGTGTGCAGCAGCAGCAGCAGCAGGGCTAGTGTGAGTTTCTAACCCTGCTCAAACTCCTGGCTCCTGATCATTTCAATATTAATAATAATAATACTAGACTTCATTGAGGGGAGCTCTGAACCCCAGGACTGGGTGCAGCAGCAGCAGCAGCAGGGCTAGTGTGAGTTTCTAACCCTGCTCAAACTCCTGGCTCCTGATCATTTCAATATTAATAATAATAATACTAGACTTCATTGAGGGGAGCTCTGAACCCCAGGACTGGGTGCAGCAGCAGCAGCAGCAGGGCTAGTGTGAGTTTCTAACCCTGCTCAAACTCCTGGCTCCTGATCATTTCAATATTAATAATAATAATACTAGACTTCATTGAGGGGAGCTCTGAACCCCAGGACTGGGTGCAGCAGCAGCAGCAGCAGGGCTAGTGTGAGTTTCTAACCCTGCTCAAACTCCTGGCTCCTGATCATTTCAATATTAATAATAATAATACTAGACTTCATTGAGGGGAGCTCTGAACCCCAGGACTGGGTGCAGCAGCAGCAGCAGCAGCAGGGCTAGTGTGAGTTTCTAACCCTGCTCAAACTCCTGGCTCCTGATCATTTCAATATTAATAATAATAATACTAGACTTCATTGAGGGGAGCTCTGAACCCCAGGACTGGGTGCAGCAGCAGCAGCAGCAGGGCTAGTGTGAGTTTCTAACCCTGCTCAAACTCCTGGCTCCTGATCATTTCAATATTAATAATAATAATACTAGACTTCATTGAGGGGAGCTCTGAACCCCAGGACTGGGTGCAGCAGCAGCAGCAGGGCTAGTGTGAGTTTCTAACACTGCTCAAACTCCTGGCTCCTGATCATTTCAATATTAATAATAATAATACTAGACTTCATTGAGGGGAGCTCTGAACCCCAGGACTGGGTGCAGCAGCAGCAGCAGCAGGGCTAGTGTGAGTTTCTAACCCTGCTCAAACTCCTGGCTCCTGATCATTTCAATATTAATAATAATAATACTAGACTTCATTGAGGGGAGCTCTGAACCCCAGGACTGGGTGCAGCAGCAGCAACAGGGCTAGTGTGAGTTTCTAACCCTGCTCAAACTCCTGGCTCCTGATCATTTCAATATTAATAATAATAATACTAGACTTCATTGAGGGGAGCTCTGAACCCCAGGACTGGGTGCAGCAGCAGCAGCAGCAGGGCTAGTGTGAGTTTGTAACCCTGCTCAAACTCCTGGATCCTGATCATTTCAATATTAATAATAATAATACTAGACTTCATTGAGGGGAGCTCTGAACCCCAGGACTGGGTGCAGCAGCAGCAGCAGCAGGGCTAGTGTGAGTTTCTAACCCTGCTCAAACTCCTGGCTCCTGATCATTTCAATATTAATAATAATAATACTAGACTTCATTGAGGGGAGCTCTGAACCCCAGGACTGGGTGCAGCAGCAGCAGCAGCAGGGCTAGTGTGAGTTTGTAACCCTGCTCAAACTCCTGGCTCCTGATCATTTCAATATTAATAATAATAATACTAGACTTCATTGAGGGGAGCTCTGAACCCCAGGACTGGGTGCAGCAGCAGCAGCAGCAGCAGGGCTAGTGTGAGTTTGTAACCCTGCTCAAACTCCTGGCTCCTGATCATTTCAATATTAATAATAATAATACTAGACTTCATTGAGGGGAGCCCTGAACCCCAGGACTGGGTGCAGCAGCAGCAGCAGCAGGGCTAGTGTGAGTTTGTAACCCTGCTCAAACTCCTGGCTCCTGATCATTTCAATATTAATAATAATAATACTAGACTTCATTGAGGGGAGCCCTGAACCCCAGGACTGGGTGCAGCAGCAGCAGCAGCAGGGCTAGTGTGAGTTTGTAACCCTGCTCAAACTCCTGGCTCCTGATCATTTCAATATTAATAATAATAATACTAGACTTCATTGAGGGGAGCTCTGAACCCCAGGACTGGGTGCAGCAGCAGCAGCAGCAGCAGGGCTAGTGTGAGTTTGTAACCCTGCTCAAACTCCTGGCTCCTGATCATTTCAATATTAATAATAATAATACTAGACTTCATTGAGGGGAGCTCTGAACCTCAGGACTGGGTGCAGCAGCAGCAGCAGCAGGGATAGTGTGAGTTTGTAACCCTGCTCAAACTCCTGGCTCCTGATCATTTCAATATTAATAATAATAATACTAGACTTCATTGAGGGGAGCTCTGAACCCCAGGACTGGGTGCAGCAGCAGCAGCAGGGCTAGTGTGAGTTTGTAACCCTGCTCAAACTCCTGGCTCCTGATCATTTCAATATTAATAATAATAATACTAGACTTCATTGAGGGGAGCTCTGAACCCCAGGACTGGGTGCAGCAGCAGCAGCAGGGCTAGTGTGAGTTTGTAACCCTGCTCAAACTCCTGGCTCCTGATCATTTCAATATTAATAATAATAATACTAGACTTCATTGAGGGGAGCTCTGAACCCCAGGACTGGGTGCAGCAGCAGCAGCAGGGCTAGTGTGAGTTTCTAACCCTGCTCAAACTCCTGGCTCCTGATCATTTCAATATTAATAATAATAATACTAGACTTCATTGAGGGGAGCTCTGAACCTCAGGACTGGGTGCAGCAGCAGCAGCAGCAGCAGGGCTAGTGTGAGTTTGTAACCCTGCTCAAACTCCTGGCTCCTGATCATTTCAATATTAATAATAATAATACTAGACTTCATTGAGGGGAGCTCTGAACCTCAGGACTGGGTGCAGCAGCAGCAGCAGCAGCAGGGCTAGTGTGAGTTTGTAACCCTGCTCAAACTCCTGGCTCCTGATCATTTCAATATTAATAATAATAATACTAGACTTCATTGAGGGGAGCTCTGAACCTCAGGACTGGGTGCAGCAGCAGCAGCAGGGCTAGTGTGAGTTTGTAACCCTGCTCAAACTCCTGGCTCCTGATCATTTCAATATTAATAATAATAATACTAGACTTCATTGAGGGGAGCTCTGAACCCCAGGACTGGGTGCAGCAGCAGCAGCAGCAGGGCTAGTGTGAGTTTCTAACCCTGCTCAAACTCCTGGCTCCTGATCATTTCAATATTAATAATAATAATACTAGACTTCATTGAGGGGAGCTCTGAACCCCAGGACTGGGTGCAGCAGCAGCAGCAGCAGGGCTAGTGTGAGTTTGTAACCCTGCTCAAACTCCTGGCTCCTGATCATTTCAATATTAATAATAATAATACTAGACTTCATTGAGGGGAGCTCTGAACCCCAGGACTGGGTGCAGCAGCAGCAGCAGCAGCAGGGCTAGTGTGAGTTTCTAACCCTGCTCAAACTCCTGGCTCCTGATCATTTCAATATTAATAATAATAATAATAATACTAGACTTCATTGAGGGGAGCTCTGAACCCCAGGACTGGGTGCAGCAGCAGCAGCAGCAGCAGGGCTAGTGTGAGTTTCTAACCCTGCTCAAACTCCTGGCTCCTGATCATTTCAATATTAATAATAATAATACTAGACTTCATTGAGGGGAGCTCTGAACCCCAGGACTGGGTGCAGCAGCAGCAGCAGCAGCAGGGCTAGTGTGAGTTTGTAACCGCATCTCTCTCGCTGTCAGATACCCGGAGGCCCCCTCACTCTCAGCCAGACCTGGGTAGCCACGCCCCTCCAAGCCCCTCCCCTCCTCCCCTGGAGCCCCCCCGCGACCCCTCACCCCAGCTGTCCCGCTCCAGCTCGGCACGGGTCAGCTTCCGGGAGCCAATCAGCGTCAGCTTCCAGGCCCCGCAGGAAGAGGAAGAGGAAGAGGAGGGGGAGCAGGACCTAGAGCAGCAGGAAGTGGAGGAGGAGGAGGAGGAGGAGGAGGGCGGCGGCAGGAAGAATGGGTTCCCACGGCAACTGTTCAGAGGGGAGGTGCCTGACATGGATCTTCTCGGTGAGTGGCTGGATTATGATTATTGCTGCAGGGATGGAAGTAAAACTCTCATGTGTTTATTAATCTGCTTTACCAGACCTCTCTGTGCTTTACAATGCTTCCCTATGCTTTACCAGACCTCTCTGTGCTTTACAATGCTTCCCTATGCTTTACCAGACCTCTCTGTGCTTTACAATGCTTCCCTATGCTTTACCAGACCTCTCTGTGCTTTACAATGCTTCCCTATGCTTTACCAGACCTCTCTGTGCTTTACAATGCTTCCCTATGCTTTACAATACCTCTCTGTGCTTTACAATGCTTCCCTATGCTTTACCAGACCTCTCTGTGCTTTACAATGCTTCCCTATGCTTTACCAGACCTCTCTGTGCTTTACAATGCTTCCCTATGCTTTACCAGACCTCTCTGTGCTTTACAATGCTTCCCTATGCTTTACCACACCTCTCTGTGCTTTACAATGCTTCCCTATGCTTTACCAGACCTCTCTGTGCTTTACAATGCTTCCCTATGCTTTACCAGACCTTTACCAGTTCAGGATTTTTTAGTTTTCTTCTCCTGAGTGGTAACGGACCACGCTGGCACAGAATGCCCTTTCCTCGTAGAATTTCTTATGTTCTAATAATGTTCTACTCGTTACAGAAAAAAAAAACGAAAAACAAAATAACATTTCTCAACTTCTTCTTTTTTATTTTTTAATTCCGTTCCCAGACGGGACATCCCATCACCGCAGCTTCCGAAGACAGAGGCGCCTGGGGGGCTGCAGGGCGAGCTCCGAAAACAGCCTTCACTTCGGGACGGGACCCCGCTATCGAGGCTCGAGGAGCGAGAGGCCCGGGATACACACCGGGGAGGACACACACACCCCCGTCCCGCACACAGACCGCCCCGGCCACACCGCCGGGCTGAGCATTGACCCTGCAGCACACCCACCCTGCCACCGGAGGGAGCCCCACAGCCACTACTGCTCCTCCAGCTCCTCCTCATCCGACTCCGAAGAAGAGGGCTTCTTCCTGGGGGAGCCCATCCCGCTGCCCCCCCAGCTGCGAGGCCCACCCCCCAGGACTAGAGAGGATCAGGGGAGAGGGGGGGAGCAGAGAACAGCGGGGAGAGGAGGGGGCAAGAGGAGAAAGGGGAACAGCGGGAGCGGCAAAGACAGGGATAAGAACTGCATCGTGTCGTAAAGGAACGGGACTGAGACACACACTGAGACACAGAGACACACTGAGACACACACTGAGACACAGACACACACACTGAGACACACACTGAGACACAGACACACACACTGAGACACACACTGAGACACAGACACACACACTGAGACACACACTGAGACACAGACACACACACTGAGACACAGACACACACACTGAGACACGCTGAGACACACACACTGAGACACGCTGAGACACACACACTGAGACACAGACACACACACTGAGACACAGACACACACTGAGATACACACTGAGACACACACTGAGACACAGACACACACACTGAGACACACACACTGAGACACACACTGAGACACACACATACACCGAGACACACACTGAGACACAGACACACACACACACTGAGACACACACACGCACACACAAACAGACACGTACAGAGACAGACACACAAACACACACACTGACACACACACACAAACAGACACGTACAGACACTGACACACACACACACACACACAAACACACTGCAGCAGTAAGATGACTGAAACTGCCAAACTTTTTTAAAATGATGATTATTATTATTATTATTATTATTATTATTATTATTAATGGCAGTGGAAGACGCTATCATATTATAACTGTAGTGTTTTAAATGAATTTTAAAGCAGCTTTGGTTGCCAGTGCAAATAAGGAATGCTTTTTATTTTCAAGCCTGTTGGCGCTCCTCTAAAGGGGGAGCAGCGATGTGTGGGACCTGCTGTTTGATAACGTTGTGAATTACACTGACTGGGTGTTGTAAAGTCAGGAACGAGAGTCCTGTGTTGTTAGCTGTTGAATTGTACTGAATTTTATTTTGTTAAATTATTATTATAATTTTATGAGAGAGAGAGAGAGAGAGAGAGAGAGAGATGTCAGTTTTAAAAAAAAGGTTATTATTATTATTATTATTATTATTATTATTATTATTATTATTATTATTAGTTTGCTAAAGTCCCGTCAACCACTTCTGTATGATCCCAGGATCACCACACATGGCTGGTTAGTGGTGCAATACAGACTGATTCACTGGTGCTGTAAAACCCTCTAATAGAGCCTGGCTGTGGCTTACTACAGCAGGGTATGAATAAAAAAAAAAATCTTAATTACTGTGTAATCTGCAAACATGCTGTGTGCTGGTGGGGCAGAGAAAGAGAGAAAGGGAGGCTCTTATACTCTCTGAACAGCCTCCCTCTGCTCTGTGCTGGTGGAGTACAGATAGGGAAATGGAGGCTCTTCTACTCTCTGAACAGCCTCCCTCTGCTCTGTGCTGGTGGAGCAGAGAGAGAGAAAGGGAGGCTCTTATACTCTCTGAACAGCCTCCCTCTGCTCTGTGCTGGTGGGGTACAGATAGGGAAATGGAGGCTCTTCTACTCTCTGAACAGCCTCCCTCTACTCTGTGCTGGTGGGGTACAGATAGGGAAATGGGGGCTCTTCTACTCTCTGAACAGCCTCCCTCTGCTCTGTGCTGGTGGAGCAGAGAAAGAGAAATGGAGGCTCTTATACTCTCTGAACAGCCTCCCTCTGCTCTGTGCTGGTGGAGCAGAGAAAGAGAAATGGAGGCTCTTATACTCTCTGAACAGCCTCCCTCTACTCTGTGCTGGTGGGGTAGAGATAGGGAAATGGAGGTTCTTCTACTCTCTGAACAGCCTCCCTCTACTCTGTGCTGGTGGGGTACAGATAGGGAAATGGAGGTTCTTCTACTCTCTGAACAGCCTCCCTCTACTCTGTGCTGGTGGGGTACAGATAGGGAAATGGAGGCTCTTATACTCTCTGAACAGCCTCCCTCTACTCTGTGCTGGTGGGGTACAGATAGGGAAATGGAGGCTCTTATACTCTCTGAACAGCCTCCCTCTACTCTGTGCTGGTGGGGTACAGATAGGGAAATGGAGGCTCTTCTACTCTCTGAACAGCCTCCCTCTACTCTGTGCTGGTGGGGTACAGATAGGGAAATGGAGGCTCTTCTACTCTCTGAACAGCCTCCCTCTACTCTGTGCTGGTGGGGTACAGATAGGGAAATGGAGGTTCTTCTACTCTCTGAACAGCCTCCCTCTGCTCTGTGCTGGTGGAGCAGAGAGAGAGAAAGAGAGGCTCTTATACTCTCTGAACAGCCTCCCTCTGCTCTGTGCTGGTGGGGTAGAGATAAGGAAAGGGAGGCAACACAGTAATTTAAAGGAAATACTCATTTAAAACGGCATGAAAAGATTTGTTTAAAAATGTTATTTATTTTATTATGTTTGAAATATCTGTTTAAACATTACAGGGATGTGGCCTGTGTCCTCATAAGGTAGGTTTGGTCAATTATCACCCCCCCCCCACACACACACACATTCAAAAAGTCTGAATTTAGTTTATAGCCATTGTTTGAATTCTTTGGCATTTTTACAAGGCTGAGCTGAACTGCACCACATAGAAGGGGAAGTGTGGCCAAAAACTTAGAACCACCTGCCATAGCACTGTCAATAGGATGCACGCCATGGGACTGATTCACCTGCCATAGCACTGTCAATAGCACACCATGGGACTGATTCACCTGCCATAGCACTGTCAATAGCACGCCATGGGACTGATTCACCTGCCATAGCACTGTCAATAGCACGCCATGGGACTGATTCACCTGCCATAGCACTGTCAATAGCACACCATGGGACTGATTCACCTGCCATAGCACTGTCAATAGGGTGCACGCCATGGGACTGATTCACCTGCCATAGCACTGTCAATAGGGTGCACGCCATGGGACTGATTCACCTGCCATAGCACTGTCAATAGCACAGCATGGGACTGATTCACCTGCTATAGCACTGTCAATAGCACAGCATGGGACTGATTCACCTGCCATAGCACTGTCAATAGGGTGCACGCCATGGGACTGATTCACCTGCCATAGCACTGTCAATAGGGTGCACGCCATGGGACTGATTCACCTGCTATAGCACTGTCAATAGCACAGCATGGGACTGATTCACCTGCCATAGCACTGTCAATAGGGTGCACGCCATGGGACTGATTCACCTGCCATAGCACTGTCAATAGGGTGCACGCCATGGGACTGATTCACCTGCTATAGCACTGTCAATAGGGTGCACGCCATTGGACTGATTCACCTGCTATAGCACTGTCAATAGGGTGCACGCCATGGGACTGATTCACCTGCTATAGCACTGTCAATAGCACAGCATGGGACTGATTCACCTGCCATAGCACTGTCAATAGCACACCATGGGACTGATTCACCTGCTATAGCACTGTCAATAGCACACCATGGGACTGATTCACCTGCCATAGCACTGTCAATAGCACAGCATGGGACTGATTCACCTGCTATAGCACTGTCAATAGGGTGCACGCCATGGGACTGATTCACCTGCCATAGCACTGTCAATAGGGTGCACGCCATGGGACTGATTCACCTGCTATAGCACTGTCAATAGGGTGCACGCCATTGGACTGATTCACCTGCTATAGCACTGTCAATAGGGTGCACGCCATGGGACTGATTCACCTGCTATAGCACTGTCAATAGGGTGCACGCCATGGGACTGATTCACCTGCTATAGCACTGTCAATAGCACAGCATGGGACTGATTCACCTGCCATAGCACTGTCAATAGCACAGCATGGGACTGATTCACCTGCCATAGCACTGTCAATAGCACACCATGGGACTGATTCACCTGCTATAGCACTGTCAATAGCACACCATGGGACTGATTCACCTGCCATAGCACTGTCAATAGCACAGCATGGGACTGATTCACCTGCTATAGCACTGTCAATAGGGTGCACGCCATGGGACTGATTCACCTGCCATAGCACTGTCAATACCACACCATGGGACTGATTCACCTGCCATAGCACTGTCAATAGCACAGCATGGGACTGATTCACCTGCCATAGCACTGTCAATAGGGTGCACGCCATGGGACTGATTCACCTGCCATAGCACTGTCAATAGCACAGCATGGGACTGATTCACCTGCTATAGCACTGTCTTATTATTAAGCTCCTAGTGAAACCAGGACTGGATCAAAGTGCTGTGTATGTATGTATGTCTGTACAGTATGTGTGTGTTACTGTTTGCGTGAGTGCGTCTATGTGCAGAGGTTTGTGTTACTGTATATTTGTGAATTCCTGAATAAGTCAAGTTAGTTCCCTTCTTTAAATTATATAAATTGTTACACTCGCTATTTTGAACGACAGCAATATTAAATATAACAGAGCAGGTGAAGCTTTGTACACTGCAGTGAGACCTTTCAAACCCACAACTGCGGTCAAAGATTTCACATCCCCTGCAGAATGAGCTTGTTCTGCTTCATAGAGTCCAATGAAAGCTGCTGAATAATGTTCCCTTGTTAACATATTGAATCACACACCCTCTATATAGAATGAACTCCCTCAGCTTCATAGAGTCCAATGAAAGCTGCTGAATAATGTTCCCTTGTTAACATATTGAATTCCACCCCCTCTATATAGAATGAACTCCCTCAGCTTCATAGAGTCCAATGAAAGCTGCTGAATAATGTTCCCTTGTTAACATATTGAATTCCACACCCTCTATATAGAATGAACTCCCTCAGCTTCATAGAGTCCAATGAAAGCTGCTGAATAATGTTCCCTTGTTAACATATTGAATTCCACACCCTCTATATAGAATGAACTCCCTCAGCTTCATAGAGTCCAATGAAAGCTGCTGAATAATGTTCCCTTGTTAACATATTGAATTCCACCCCCTCTATATAGAATGAACTCCCTCAGCTTCATAGAGTCCAATGAAAGCTGCTGAATAATGTTCCCTTGTTAACATATTGAATCACACACCCTCTATATAGAATGAACTCCCTCAGCTTCATAGAGTCTAATGAAAGCTGCTGAATAATGTTCCCTTGTTAACATATTGAATCACACACCCTCTATATAGAATGAACTCCCTCAGCTTCATAGAGTCCAATGAAAGCTGCTGAATAATGTTCCCTTGTTAACATATTGAATTCCACACCCTCTATATAGAATGAACTCCCTCAGCTTCAGAGTCCAATGAAAGCTGCTGAATAATGTTCCCTTGTTAACATATTGAATTCCACCCCCTCTATATAGAATGAACTCCCTCAGCTTCATAGAGTCCAATGAAAGCTGCTGAATAATGTTCCCTTGTTAACATACTGAATTCCACCCCCTCTATATAGAATGAACTCCCTCAGCTTCATAGAGTCCAATGAAAGCTGCTGAATAATGTTCCCTTGTTAACATATTGAATTACACACCCTCTATATAGAATGAACTCCCTCAGCTTCATAGAGTCCAATGAAAGCTGCTGAATAATGTTCCCTTGTTAACATATTGAATCACACCCCCTCTATATAGAATGAACTCACTCAGCTTCATAGAGTCCAATGAAAGCTGCTGAATAATGTTCCCTTGTTAACATATTGAAAAATGTGACATTTGGAAATCTAACATGAAATGCTACTGTACTACTATTATGGCTTCCGGTAGAGTTTTTTTTTTTTTTTTTTTGGCGAGATCATTTTGTAGTTTCTCTTTGATTACATGATGTTAAATAAAATATCTAAATTATGTTCATATAGGTGATGCAAAAGTTTGGGCCATAGCTGTATGTATGTATGTATCTGTGTGTGTGTGTGTGTGTATGTATGTATAGTACATGGATGAAGGCTATATTTGCATCCTGAGCCATTCGAAAGAAAGTGATACCACAGAAAGGAAAATACACTTGACCTTTGACCCATTCGACTCCATCACTTTCAATTCAAACACAAACGGTCTCGATTTCAATCACTCGACAACACCCGCAGTACAGAAATATTCATTAACGAGCAACAAAATGAGAATATGTTTTTAAAAAAAAAAAAAAAATCTGGTATATTCGTATCTCAGAGAAACTAAACGCATGACATGCACAGCACTGAAAAACAGAATTAAAAAAACATGATAATAATCCAGCTGTGCTGCTGGAACCTCGTCGTCTTTAATATCAGCATCACAAGGGTATCCGTGGATTATAAAAAATAACAGACGGGCCTCTTCAGCGAGTCACAGGAAAACAATTCCATCTCGGGGTTCTGTGACAGTTTAGAAGCTCCGCCTTCGCTCTCCTAGTTTATGACGTCACAGAATCCCTGGATGGAATTATTGTCCTGTAACTCACTGAACCCTGTCTATTATTTTGTATATGTATATATAAATTGTCTATTTGTGTGTGTATGTATGTATGTGTATATATATATATATATATATATATATATATATATATATAGCTCCTTTAAATACTTTTAAAGTGAATTGTATTATATATAAAAGTGAGGGGAGGCAGAGAGAGGGAGGATGGGAATAAGAAGGGAGAGGGAGGGAGGATGGGAATAAGAAGGGAGAGGGAGGGAGGGAGGGAGGGAGGATGGGAATAAGAAGGGAGAGGGAGGGAGGATGGGAATAAGAAGGGAGAGGGAGGGAGGGAGGGAGGATGGGAATAAGAAGGGAGAGGGAGGGAGGATGGGAATAAGAAGGGAGAGGGAGGGAGGATGGGAATAAGAAGGGAGAGGGAGGGAGGATGGGAATAAGAAGGGAGAGGGAGGGAGGATGGGAATAAGAAGGGAGAGGGAGGGAGGATGGGAATAAGAAGGGAGAGGGAGGGAGGATGGGAATAAGAAGGGAGAGGGAGGGAGGATGGGAATAAGGAGGGAGAGGGAGGGAGGATGGGAATAAGGAGAGGGAGGGAGGGAGGAGGGGAGGAGGGGAATAAGGAGGGAGAGGGAGGGAGGATGGGAATAAGAAGGGAGAGGGAGGGAGGATGGGAATAAGGAGGGAGAGGGAGGGAGGATGGGAATAAGAAGGGAGAGGGAGGGAGGATGGGAATAAGAAGGGAGAGGGAGGGAGGATGGAGGCCAGACAGTAATTGTTTGTTGTTCTGGTTTCAATTTTCTGTCCATTCAAGAGAGCAGAGAGGACAGGGAGTGTCCCTGTATATTATTGCATTTCCTTTTTCTTTCTTTCGTTCGTTCGTTTGTTCGTTCGTTCTTTCTGCAACCAGCTTGTGTCTTCTTTTTTTTTTATATTCTCTATCCCTCCTGCAGAATCTTCCTCTCCTCTCCTGCTCAGATCTTGGGCGAGGGGGGGGGGGGGCGCAGTTTAAACTCCATCAGTGGTTTCTGATTTAAAAAAAAAAAAAATGTAAAACGTTTTCGAACTGACATATATTAAACTGATATAAGAGAGGATCAACCAGACACGTTAACTGGTATAAGAGCCTGGGTGAACCGGACACGTTAACTGGTATAAGAGCCTGGGTGTTATGTTTCAGCGGCGATTCTCTCACCAGTAGCTGCAGCTTTGGAGCTCTTGATGGAGAGGAGGCTGAGGTATGAATCATAGGAGAAGAGAACTGTAGCGAGCAGACCAAACACCTGCAGGGAGAGAGGGGAGAGAGACAGGGAGAGGGGGAGAGGAGAGAGAGAGGGGAGAGGGGAGAGGGGAGGGGGCATAGGTAAGAGATTCAAGTTCACATGTGTGAATGTATTTATTTAGGGTTCAGCGGGAGGGGGAGGAGAGGAGTTTGAGGGGGGAGGGGGGAGGGGGGAGGGGGGGGGGGAGGGGGGGAATGCAGATCTGTGACTCACCCCTCCTGCTATTCTGGCTCCGTCACCTCCACCAATCAAAGAGAGCAGAGAAGTGATGAGGAAGAGCAGAGCACCAATCAATGCTCGCAAAAAATCCTGCGGGCGGGACATAAAAAAAACAGAGAACCAATCAGCAACCAATCTCCTGGTAGTGTCATTGAATTTTCTTTTTATAGTGTTTCTATTGAAGATGCTGAGAAAGACTTCTAGTGGAAACGTTTGCCATTGAATTTATGAAGTTTCTTTCAGTGTTTCTATTGAAGACGCTGAGAAAGACTTCTAGTGGAAACGTTTGCCGTTGAATTTATGAAGTTTCTTTCAGTGTTTCTATTGAAGACGCTGAGAAAGACTTCTAGTGGAAACGTTTGCCGTTGAATTTATGAAGTTTCTTTCAGTGTTTCTATTGAAGACGCTGAGAAAGACTTCTAGTGGAAACGCTTGCCATTGAATTTATGAAGTTTCTTTTTAAGATTTCTTAATTGCAGTATTGCTGAGTGTTCTATGGAGTGTTCCATGGTTGATAATTCCCCCACAAGCTCTGGTGAGAATCTTAACGAGGCTCCGGCCCTTTCCTCTAATTGGAACTCGTTAGACAGATAGCTGCTCTGAGGCAGGAGGAAGCTTCTGAAATGCCTGGTCCAGCTCATCTGAACTCTGAACTCTGAACTCTGAGTGAGTGCATGTATTTGTCTGTTTTTACAATTTCATCTGTGCTAAACCCTTAGAAAAAAAACAAAAACACACCAGAGTTTAGGGTCATTAAAGCTGCAGACAGACAGACCGCAGATCAGTCAATAAATCCTGGACTGGTTAGATATCAACCAACCAACCAACAAACAGACAGGCTGGCATACACACAGCAAGACACACAGCGAGAGACACACGCAGCGAGACACACACACACAGAGAGACACACAGCGAGACACACACACACAGAGAGACACACAGAGAGACACACAGCGAGACACACACACACAGAGAGACACACAGCGAGACACACACACACAGAGAGACACACAGAGAGACACACAGCGAGACACACACACAGAGAGACACACTGGCAAACACACAGCGAGACACACACACACAGAGAGACACACAGAGAGACACACAGCGAGACACACACACACAGAGAGACACACAGAGAGACACACAGCGAGACACACACACACAGAGAGACACACAGAGAGACACACAGCGAGACACACACACACAGAGAGACACACAGCGAGACACACACACACAGAGAGACACACAGAGAGACACACAGCGAGACACACACACAGAGAGACACACTGGCAAACACACAGCGAGACACACACACACAGAGAGACACACAGCGAGACACACACACACAGAGAGACACACAGCGAGACACACACACAGCGAGAGACACACAGCGAGAGACACACACAGCGAGACACACACACACAGCGAGACACACTGGCATACACACAGCGAGACACACACACAGTGAGACACACAGCGAGACACACACACACACAGAGACACACACACACAGAGAGACACACTGGCAAACACACAGCGAGACACACACACACAGAGAGACACACAGCGAGACACACACACAGCGAGACACACACACAGCGAGACACACACACACAGAGAGACACACACATACAGAGAGACACACAGCGAGAGACACACGCAGCGAGACACACACACACACACAGAGAGACACACAGCGAGACACACACACACAGAGAGACACACAGCGAGACACACTCACACAGAGAGACACACACACACAGAGAGACACACAGCGAGACACACACAGTGAGACACACACACAACGAGACACACACACATACACACACACACAGAGAGACACACACACACAAGACACACAGTGAGACACTCTGGCATACACGCGCCTTTACACTGACACACAGAGTGTATTGAGTCTCACTCCAGGTGTGTATTCACTCTCTCTCTCTCACTCTGTACTCACACTCCAGACCCAGCTGACCACTTTGAACTGCTGGTCAAGGCGCAGCGCGAAGACCACGAGAAGGACCACGGCGAAGACCAGCTCACAGATCGCCACGACCACGTAACCCCCGTAGAGAGAGGCAGCGTAGCAGATCAGGATCACGAGACACAGGAGCTGAGAGGGAAGAGAGAGAGTCGATACACACGGACGCAGCACAGTATTATACTGTGGGACATTTCATAACGGTTAGTTTACCATGGTGTGTTTTTTAATATGCTTTAGCAGACCTCTCTGTGCTTTACAATGCTTCCCTATGCTTTACCAGACCTCCCTGTGCTTTACAATGCTTCCCTATGCTTTACCACACCTCTCTGTGCTTTACAATGCTTCCCTATGCTTTACCAGACCTCTCTGTACTTTACAATGCTTCCCTATGCTTTACCAGACCTCTCTGTGCTTTACAATGCTTCCCTATGCTTTACCAGACCTCTCTGTGCTTTACAATGCTTCCCTATGCTTTACCAGACCTCTCTGTGCTTTACAATGCTTCCCTATGCTTTACCAGACCTCTCTGTGCTTTACAATGCTTCCCTATGCTTTACCAGACCTCTCTGTGCTTTACAATGCTTCCCTATGCTTTACCAGACCTCTCTGTGCTTTACAATGCTTCCCTATGCTTTACCAGACCTCTCTGTGCTTTACAATGCTTCCCTGTGCTTTACCAGACCTCTCTGTGCTTTACAATGCTTCCCTATGCTTTACCAGACCTCTCTGTGCTTTACAATGCTTCCCTATGCTTTACCAGACCTCTCTGTGCTTTACAATGCTTCCCTATGCTTTACCAGACCTATCTGTGCTTTACAATGCTTCCCTATGCTTTACCAGACCTCTCTGTGCTTTACAATGCTTCCCTATGCTTTACCAGACCTCTCTGTGCTTTACAATGCTTCCCTATGCTTTACCACACCTCTCTGTGCTTTACAATGCTTCCCTATGCTTTACCACACCTCTCTGTGCTTTACAATGCTTGCCTATGCTTTACCAGACCTCCCTGTGCTTTACAATGCCTCCCTATGCTTTACCATACCTCTCTGTGCTTTACAATGCTTCACTATGCTTTACCAGACCTCTCTGTGCTTTACAATGCTTCCCTATGCTTTACCAGACCTCTCTGTGCTTTACAATGCTTCCCTATGCTTTACCAGACCTCTCTGTTCTTTACAATGCTTCCCTATGCTTTACCACACCTCTCTGTGCTTTACAATGCTTCCCTATGCTTTACCAGACCTCTCTGTGCTTTACAATGCTTCCCTATGCTTTACCAGACCTCTCTGTGCTTTACAATGCTTCCCTATGCTTTACCAGACCTCTCTGTGCTTTACAATGCTTCCCTGTGCTTTACCAGACCTCTCTGTGCTTTACAATGCTTCCCTATGCTTTACCAGACCTCTCTGTGCTTTACAATGCTTCCCTATGCTTTACCAGACCTCTCTGTGCTTTACAATGCTTCCCTATGCTTTACCAGACCTCTCTGTGCTTTACAATGCTTCCCTATGCTTTACCACACCTCTCTGTGCTTTACAATGCTTCCCTGTGCTTTACCAGACCTCTCTGCTTTACAATGCTTCCCTATGCTTTACCAGACCTCTCTGTGCTTTACAATGCTGTATTATACTTTGCTGTGTGTTTTAATATGAGGAACTTTTTTAAGGTTTTAGTTCCCCTTTTTTGGGGGGTGATGCAAAGTAACGATCTACTGAAAACAAGCATTAGCATTAGTATTAGCATTAGCATTAGTATTAGCATTAGCATTAGCATTAGCATTAGCATTAGCATTAGCATGGGCACAGACACAAGCTGTCAGCACCAGTCAAGTATTGACAAGATCTAGCACAGAAACCAAGAGAGCAGTGTGTGTGTGTGTGTGTCTCAGTGTGTGTGTGTGTGTGTCTCAGTGTGTGTGTGTGTGTGTGTGTGTGTCTCAGTGTGTGTGTGTGTGTGTCTCAGTGTGTGTGTGTGTGTGTGTGTGTGTCTCAGTGTGTGTGTGTGTGTGTCTCAGTGTGTGTGTGTCTCAGTGTGTCCACCAGTTATTTAAATGTTATCTTTAATTGTATCGTCGTGATAACTTACTATTATAATTGTGTTAAAAAAAAAAAGTTACAAAAGGTCTAAAATGTAACTTTTAATAATGTTTAAAATATCATCCATTGATGAAATGTGTGTTTTTAAGGAAATAAAACGTACAGATTATAAAGCGGAGTTAATGTATGACGTCATATACAGACGCAGCACCTTGCAGATTCGCATATAGACGGTATACGCCAGCTATTATTATGAGAGATAGAGAGAAAGAAAGAAAGAATGAAAGAAAGAGAGAAAATTCAAAACAGCTCTACCGTGATCCAGCAGGACAGAAATACTTCTTAAGAGGAAACGTCAGCTGATATCAACTGAAAACGTTTCGATACCTTCCAGGCAGACTTTTCACTTTGAAAGCTGCCGGCAGCTTGTATAACATTATATATATATATATAAATGATTTCTTACGATTTCCGCGGCCAGTATCATTCCTTTTCGGGTCGTCACATAACTCTGAAACTTCTCCAGTCCGCTGCTTTCTCCCGTCGTCTCGTCAGCCATGATTGAGAGTATATAAATTTAAATATAAATATATCCTTTCTAATAAATATATACGTGTATTATCTGGGGCAAAAACGCCACAGGTTTTCCTTTCAATATAATATATACGGTAATATAAATACCAAAAAAAAAAAAAAAACCAAAACCACCAACTAACTTGAATTCCTGTTTTAGAAGTATAAACAGGTATGCATGTGTGTATATATATAGTTTTGCAGCGCGCAGTTCGGTCGCTATTACACTGGCGGAGACTCCGTCGACTTCACTATAGAAAGTGCAGTGCAGATTCTGAGCGGGCGGGGTGATGCATCCGCTCACTGGAAACCGGGCGGGGCGTCGGGGTCGCTATGTCTGTTTTTTCTTATTTTGAAGGAAAAGAGAGGAGCTGACTGGGCTGCAGTGTGGAGGGCAGTGTGTTTGAGGAGCTCAGTTGTTAGAGAAATAAAGGAAACGCTGGGCAGAACATTGTAAAGCACAGGGAGGTCTGGTAAAGCATAGGGAAGCATTGTAAAGCACAGAGAGGTGTGGTAAAGCATAGGGAAGCATTGTAAAGCACAGAGAGGTCTGGTAAAGCATAGGGAAGCATTGTAAAGCACAGAGAGGTCTGGTAAAGCATAGGGAAGCATTGTAAAGCACAGAGAGGTCTGGTAAAGCATAGGGAAGCATTGTAAAGCACAGAGAGGTCTGGTAAAGCATAGGGAAGCATTGTAAAGCACAGAGAGGTCTGGTAAAGCATAGGGAAGCATTGTAAAACACAGAGAGGTCTGGTAAAGCATAGGGAAGCATTGTAAAGCACAGAGAGGTCTGGTAAAGCATAGGGAAGCATTGTAAAGCACAGAGAGGTCTGGTAAAGCATAGGGAAGCATTGTAAAGCACAGAGAGGTCTGGTAAAGCATAGGGAAGCATTGTAAAGCACAGAGAGGTCTGGTAAAGCATAGGGAAGCATTGTAAAGCACAGAGAGGTCTGGTAAAGCATAGGGAAGCATTGTAAAGCACAGAGAGGTCTGGTAAAGCATAGGGAAGCATTGTAAAGCACAGAGAGGTCTGGTAAAGCATAGGGAAACATTGTAAAGCACAGAGAGGTCTGGTGAAGCATAGGGAAGCATTGTAAAGCACAGAGAGGTGTGGTAAAGCATAGGGAAGCATTGTAAAGCACAGAGAGGTCTGGTAAAGCATAGGGAAGCATTGTAAAGCACAGAGAGGTCTGGTAAAGCATAGGGAAGCATTGTAAAGCACAGAGAGGTCTGGTAAAGCATAGGGAAGCATTGTAAAGCACAGAGAGGTTTGGTAAAGCATAGGGAAGCATTGTAAAGCACAGAGAGGTCTGGTAAAGCATAGGGAAGCATTGTAAAGCACAGAGAGGTCTGGTAAAGCATAGGGAAGCATTGTAAAGCACAGAGAGGTCTGGTAAAGCATAGGGAAGCATTGTAAAGCACAGAGAGGTCTGGTAAAGCATAGGGAAGCATTGTAAAGCACAGAGAGGTCTGGTAAAGCATAGGGAAGCATTGTAAAGCACAGAGAGGTCTGGTAAAGCATAGGGAAGCATTGTAAAGCACAGAGAGGGATGGTAAAGCATAGGGAAGCATTGTAAAGCACAGAGAGGTCTGGTAAAGCATAGGGAAGCATTGTAAAGCACAGAGAGGTCTGGTAAAGCATAGGGAAGCATTGTAAAGCACAGAGAGGTCTGGTAAAGCATAGGGAAGCATTGTAAAGCACAGAGAGGTGTGGTAAAGCATAGGGAAGCATTGTAAAGCACAGAGAGGTCTGGTAAAGCATAGGGAAGCATTGTAAAGCACAGAGAGGTCTGGTAAAGCATAGGGAAGCATTGTAAAGCACAGAGAGGTCTGGTAAAGCATAGGGAAGCATTGTAAAGCACAGAGAGGTCTGGTAAAGCATAGGGAAGCATTGTAAAGCACAGAGAGGTCTGGTAAAGCATAGGGAAGCATTGTAAAACACAGAGAGGTCTGGTAAAGCATAGGGAAGCATTGTAAAGCACAGAGAGGTCTGGTAAAGCATAGGGAAGCATTGTAAAGCACAGAGAGGTCTGGTAAAGCATAGGGAAGCATTGTAAAGCACAGAGAGGTCTGGTAAAGCATAGGGAAGCATTGTAAAGCACAGAGAGGTCTGGTAAAGCATAGGGAAGCATTGTAAAGCACAGAGAGGTCTGGTAAAGCATAGGGAAGCATTGTAAAGCACAGAGAGGTCTGGTAAAGCATAGGGAAGCATTGTAAAGCACAGAGAGGTCTGGTAAAGCATAGGGAAACATTGTAAAGCACAGAGAGGTCTGGTGAAGCATAGGGAAGCATTGTAAAGCACAGAGAGGTGTGGTAAAGCATAGGGAAGCATTGTAAAGCACAGAGAGGTCTGGTAAAGCATAGGGAAGCATTGTAAAGCACAGAGAGGTCTGGTAAAGCATAGGGAAGCATTGTAAAGCACAGAGAGGTCTGGTAAAGCATAGGGAAGCATTGTAAAGCACAGAGAGGTTTGGTAAAGCATAGGGAAGCATTGTAAAGCACAGAGAGGTCTGGTAAAGCATAGGGAAGCATTGTAAAGCACAGAGAGGTCTGGTAAAGCATAGGGAAGCATTGTAAAGCACAGAGAGGTCTGGTAAAGCATAGGGAAGCATTGTAAAGCACAGAGAGGTCTGGTAAAGCATAGGGAAGCATTGTAAAGCACAGAGAGGTCTGGTAAAGCATAGGGAAGCATTGTAAAGCACAGAGAGGTCTGGTAAAGCATAGGGAAGCATTGTAAAGCACAGAGAGGGATGGTAAAGCATAGGGAAGCATTGTAAAGCACAGAGAGGTCTGGTAAAGCATAGGGAAGCATTGTAAAGCACAGAGAGGTCTGGTAAAGCATAGGGAAGCATTGTAAAGCACAGAGAGGTCTGGTAAAGCATAGGGAAGCATTGTAAAGCACAGAGAGGTGTGGTAAAGCATAGGGAAGCATTGTAAAGCACAGAGAGGTCTGGTAAAGCATAGGGAAGCATTGTAAAGCACTGCAGTATACTTTAATAAAGAGCAGCAAGTTTGATATGAAACCTTTCTGGAAATGTTCCAAGAAGCAGCAAGTCAACGGAAATCATTTAGGTTTGCACTCTAATTAGAAAGGCGGTGGTTTTAATGAGCCACTTCCTCGCTAATTTAGACTACCGCCCCCCCCCCCCCCCCCCCAGCACCACAAACTGCATCTCCAAGCAACACGAACGCAGTCCGAGTCACAGAATAGACCTCAGCATCCCGGAGTAGAGTTTTGAGCTGGGTATTTATTTATTTATTTATTTATTTATTTTTTTTTTTTAAAGTGCCTATTCTTGTAAAGACCATGTTTTATAATAAGATGTTGCTATAGCAACAAGCAGATTGTTACTATAGCAACTGTAGGTATTTTCCAATACTAAGTGCTCACTTTTCTAAATCCACGCATACAGACAATATAAAGTCAGAGCTACAGAAGGGCTGGGAATCAGACTCCCGCTGCACAGCGGTGTGATCCGTTCCTGATTTCACTGTGAGTTTAATAATAAGACACACCTGAGCTTGTTAGCTAGACACACTGGGGGCTGATCAAGCTGGTAGTAAAACCTGGACTGGATCACACTGCTGTGGAACAGGAGTCTGATTTGCATCCCTGTGCACTTTCACATATATCTAGAGGAGCGATGAAACCTGCCAAGGACCTTCTCCAGCAGGTTACTGATGGTGCAGGAAGCTAAGAGTGGATGGAGGCTGTCTGTCACACATCTATGTAGCTGCTGGTCAGTGTGTTGGGAGTCTCAGCAGCTGAGTCTGTGGGGGTGAAAGGAGGAGGGGGGCTGAGGAGAGGAAAGAAATTTAGAGCCTAACGGGGATGTTTCATTACGAGAGGAACTCTAATTAGCATGGCAGTGCTGCAATCGCTGGAGAACCATCTCCCGGTCCAGGAAAGGAAATTCTCCAGATTCCTCACAGGGTGTGTGCGTATCTCATCTATCTCAGTGCGTTTGTAACTGTAGTTAATGATGAACGTCTTCGGAGCAGCTGGCATGCTTGGAAACACTGTGTGCAAGCTTCAGTAAGGGTTAACCCTCTGTGTGTGTGTGTGTGTGGGAGGGAGTGAGTGAGTGGGGTTAGTGTTGCACACAGTGCCTGTGTCAGTATTTGGATATTTGTGTGATAAAGATCTCGCGGTCTCTGTGTGAGAGGATTCAGTTAACTGTTGAACAGTCTGTGAAGAGAGAACGTCAATAGATACGAGTGGTCAGCGAGAGAGTGTGGTTACTGTTGAACCAGGGCTTGAACTATAGCCTATTTCAAATTGGCTTTGTTGCCATGACAATAAAAAGAATTGTGTTGCCAAGGCACATAGATGGGGCAACTGACTAAAATACATACACCGAAAATATAGAAGATTTCTAATTTTCACACCACACTTATTTGAGTACATCGAGTTTATGATGTCATAGACTTCAACCCCCTACATCACTTTGATGAAGTTTAAGAAATAGTCTTTATGCCAAATTGAATAAAATGCCTTTTTTAAAGTCTATAAAGCAGGCAAGTACTTTTCATTTATTAGTTTGATGGACGTGTTTGTTTATTATTTCTCTCTGTCTGTCCCAGCAGGACACTGTCCATCGGTCAACAGTGACCCTGCTAGGAATCGCATCAAACAGAAGGCAGCCTTCCACCAGCGCAGGAAGCACCCACCCGCCAAGGTACAGCTTCAAATAGGATCCACACTTCAAAAACATGACAACCCAGCACTTCCTCTAAGCAGAGAAAGAATTAACAGTTTGTAGTCCACAGAAAAAAAACCACACGCACCACCCCACGCACATTTTAGTCCAGTTTTTATTGCACAATTAAAACTTGCAGCATACATTTTTCAAATAGGGGAAGCATGGAAACAAGACTCCTGTTGCTCCATGCCTGGTTTTACTGCGAGTTCAGGACTCGCCTGAACTTGTTACCTGTAAACCAGGTAAAACCAAGCTTGTAGTCCAGCAACATGACAAAAAGGAGAGCTCCCGTTGCATAGCAGTGTGATCCATTCCTGAGTGAGTACAAAACTAAGACACTCCTGAGCTTGTTGGCTAGACACACTGGGGCTGATCAAGCTGGTAGTAAAACCTGGACTGGATGAAAGAGTCCTTGTTCTATCCCTGTATAAAAACATAGAGCAGGGAAATACAAAATCCAGTTTTAATCCAATGTGATCAATGGTCTCCCAAATACCTCTCAGAATCCACTGAAAAAATAAAAGCCCACTGACATACAAAGTCTTTGTTGCATTGAGATGCATGGTTTAGAGATCATCATTTAAAAACATGCAAAACAGATTCAAACTACATTAGCACAAGTAGATACAGGGCTATTGGCAGACCGCACGCCTTTGATAGTTCAGTAGGTTCATTTATTCACAGCCAGGGTATGTGGACAGGAAACTGCCTCACCAAATTCACTGTTCATTTGTAGAAAGAGCACAAAAGCCATGCAATATTTGAGCTTATTTTAAATCAATTTAAACAAAAAAAAATGAAAGGTTCCTTCCTTGCAGGTCCTTGCCCGTTCTCCGCACGTTATGAAGACGCGACCGGAATAGTACGTGTGGCTTTATATTTTATTTATTAATTAATTAATGCTAAAATAGGTTCCACTAAAGTAACAACTTTTTTTCAATGTTTCTTTTACAGGTTATAATGCAAACTTGGACCCGGGTAAGTCATGAATATGTGTATTAAAATGGCTTTAATAATTTGTAGTAATTTAAGCATTGTACACTTTTATTGAGTCATTTAGCAAACACACTTATCCACAGTGACTTCCAGAGACTAGGGGGGTGAACTCTGCATCATCAACAACTGCTGCTGCTGCTGCTGCAGAGTCACTTCCAATAGGAGCTTGTTTGTTTGACGGAACACAAGGAGGTGAAGTGACTTGCTCAGGGTCACACAGTGGCTGAGCTGGGATTTGAACCACAGGGCGCTTCCTGGTATCCAACCCTTTTTGCTGAAGCCCTAGCTGGTCCAAATCTCTACGGAAGGCACGGACGCCAGCCCATGGCTGTGGGGCTTGAAGACCCTGCTGAACCTTGTATGAGTACGAACACATTTTAAGGTGTGTGTTTTCTGGTTCCGGTATGCTTTGATGGGCGCCCCAAGACTGATACTGGTGGAGTAGGAGCCTTTTATTAACTGTATTATCTTAATGCAAGTCTACTGATGACTGTTTGATGTAATATTTTTAAAGTGTTTGACTCATTGGTGTGTGTGTGTGATTATTTTATTTAAGGTGGGGATTGCTTCTTGTGACTCAATTCTGGACTCTGGTGACCAGCAGGCATGACTCTATTAAATACACACTTTAAAAGTTTGAATTTAATAATTGTGGTGTGTGTGGTTTTGTCATGGTCTCAGAATTCTGTAATGATTTGAACCTGGAGGGAATGTGTTTAGGTTGAGCTAGTTATTTGTATCCCCATGCAGTGATTGAACTGATGAATTGCTCTGTGCATGTATTTGCTGCAGTAACTATTATTATTATTATTATTATTATTATTATTATTTATTTCTTACCAGACGCCCTTATCCAGGGCGACTTACAATTGTTACAAGATATCACATTATTTTTACATACAATTCCCCATTTATACAGTTGGGTTTTTACTGGAGCAATCTAGGTAAAGTACCTTGCTCAAGGGTACAGCAGCAGTGTCCCCCCCCACCTGGGATTGAACCCTCGACCCTCCGGTCAAGAGTCCAGAGCCCTGACCACTACTCCACACTGCTCAACTGACTCACTCCAACTTGGTGTGCATGCGCAGTACACTTTTTGGTGTAATCATTTTTAATGTTGCAACTGTGCTGCAAACATGTGTTTTGAAACAATTTATTTCTCCTTTTTTTTTCAGGTCATGAAGCAACACTTTGAAGCTGGTGCCTGAGAATTTAATTGATACTTTTGCAATTCGTGAGCCTGTACCAGTGAGCGACCGGTGTTTCGTAACAAAGTGATTTGAGTGGAGGCACTGTGTTAAGTTTTGTGTAATGTGGTGGTTTATTTTGCTGTGGTCTGCCTGCACGCTGCACTGTAAGGGAGGCACCACTGCATTCAAAGAGTCCCCTGTACTTGGAGGAGTTGTCTCCTAGATGCAATTTATTTTCATTGTCAATTTATGTTCTGGTGGCTCTTGTTTTTGCAGGATTTGATAATGCTGCTGCAGGTATTCTGAAATATGACCCTTGCAAAGGGAGGGGGAGGGGAGCTTTATTTTTATATATAACTTGAATGTAGTCTTCTGCTGAACTGAGTTGATTTTAATAGCGTGTTGCACAGTGGGGTCACTGTCACTCTGGGTCACTATATTGTAGATTGTTCACACCCCTGTAGAATTGTTTGTCCAGTGTTTTTTGTATTTTGATTCTTGATTCAGGTATGTTGCTCCTGTGTTGGATCCTATATGATCTGAAGAGAAGTCTTATTCCTGTATTGTCATTTACGTTATAAGTTTTGTATATATGGTGTGTGATCTCTAGTTGAGATTTATGTACATTATATCTAGTGGGGTGGCACAACAGCTTTAGCGATAGCAAGTCACTGTTAAAGGAAATCCAGGCTCCTTTTTTGAAGTTTCTTTGTGTTGTCGTGGGCTCTGCATGCTGCACTGTGGGTCGCTGTCACACAGGGAAGGGGCTGTGTTTTTGTAGATCATGTTTGAACCCCAGCTGATGGAATGTAATTTGTATTAATTGACATTTGTGTGTCTGACAGATTGCTGGCTTGGAGGACTGAACCAGAGTGACATCCAAAAATTTAAGGCAATTTTTTTTTTTTTAAATTTAGGAGACTTGTAAAGTGTCGCTTGAAGCTGCTTCTAGGGCACTGTGCTGCTGATCCAGCCTGACTGCCCCCCCTCCCAAAGCTGTCTGAGGGGCTTGTCTGAGAAACGTGACTAGCTTCATGAGAAATGGATGTTTTTATATAATCCTGCTCTAGTGTAATTGTGTTTTGCACAGTTGCTTTGAGCTTGCTGCTCATGTGCAATACTGTAGGGAAGTGGTAATCAGTAATGCTGTGTCATTTGCTAGTGGCTTGTGAAAGATAGATTTGTGTGGAGGGTTGCTGCATTGAACTGCCGTGAAGATTTTGTAAGCAGAGCGTGGAGTGTGGTGTTATTTTTAATGCGGGTGTCTCACCTTCTGACCTGTGATGTGCCCAGATGTTTTGTATTGAACTAATTTGTGTCTACCCTTTAACAGGTGTGGAGTACATCTTTCCTTGGCTGTTGTCCCGGGGACTGCGTTAAAGTGAAGTATATAGTTCTGCATTTTTTTTTTTTTTTTTTAAACGTATAGAACTTTTAAAGTTACCATTTTCTTAATGTGATGCAATTGGGAGACCTTGGCTGTACTGTGCTTGGCCGTGTAATGTTAAACTGTGTAATAGTTTTTGAGTTGGTGTGTTTTAACTGCAGACTCCTTTTGACCAAGCTGTTTTACTGCTGAAGAGCTGATAAGGGGCTTGTGTGTCAATGCCAGTTCATCCCTGATGCATCCACGTGCTGTGTGTGGCTGTCTGTTAACACATGTATGAAGCAGCGTGGCTGCTGTGTTTGCATGCTGTGTGATGTCACTGGCAGCACCCTGGGGTTTGTCACTCTATGCAATGACTGCAGAGATCGTGACTGTGCAGAGGCTGTGTTCTGATGCCTGTTTGTTTTCTTGCAGGTTCTTTTACAACAAGAAGAGTGACAACAGCACCACCAGAACAGAGAGAGAGCAAGCAAACTACCGCACAGAAAGGCAGAGACAATTCAAACATTGAGACACAGAGACTGTGTGGACACCAGTCTACACGTTACAACACAGGGACACGTGCCACTAGACGAGGGAAACAGAAAACCAGGGAGGGGGCAAAACCACAATTACAACAGTACAAATACACACACACCACCAGATTTGGTTTCAGATGACAAGTTTCAATGCGAACAAGAATGGCTGGCTGGCTCTCTGCCCACCAATCAGACCCCATCGATTCATTATTACACAAAATTAACCCACTCAGCTTCGGTCACGAGTTCAGAGTCTACTTTTAGAATTTCTTTTTTTTTATTTCTTCCTTGGATCTTTTTTCATGGCAACATTCCAAATAAAGCACACAGTCAGACAGACATTTCATTTTATTTATTTTTTTTGGCCAATATTTTTTATTTTTTTTTCAGGAAAAACAAAACAAAAAAATGAATGAATAAATACAAGAAAAATATGAAAGCTGCAACGCGGCTGAACCGAGCGAGGCTCAGGCTCGCTCTCGCGCTCTTATTTTACACGTTCACTCTTAATTTCTATTACTTTATTTGAATTCTGTTTTGACGTTAAGCAGAACAAATCTACTGCATTCTTCTGTTGCGTCTCAGTCCCAATTAATCCAGCCAGCCACTGTCCAGGTCCACCACGTGACTCGCGACCCAACCCCCCCAAAAAAACTACCCCCTCGGTTTCCGGACCACGGGTCTCGTTCCTTCAGTGAATTTCCCCTCAAAACAGACACGACCCAAACTTGAACAGCACCCGTTTGTCACCCTCCCAAACGTTACTGTCTGACAGACAAGCACAGGGAACCTTGTCTTGGATTAAAAAGCAAACTGAAAAATTAGCCACAGAAGAGAAATGAGAGAGGGTGTGACCAGAAAGAAAAGTTTGTAGTCTAGTTGAGTTGCTTCTTGTTTCATTTCACTTTCTTTTTAGCAATTCATTTATCATTTATTATTATTATTATTATTAGCTGCATCAAATCCTTTTTTCATCTCTTTACAATGTTATTATTATTAATAATAATAATAATAATAATAATAATAATATTATTTCTGGACATGTGCATTTATTGTTTTAAACATCACATATTCCATAAAAGAGAAGCAAACAGAATGTCATCTATCATTTATTTTAATTTCATTTTTAAATTATTTCCAAAACGCACTGCCTTTCTCGTTTGGTTTGTCTGTCTTCAATCTCTTGTTAGAAAACCCCTCTGTCAATAACAGAATCATCTTTAATTCTCTCTCTCTGCTGCTGCTGCTTTCGTTCAAGCATGACCACGTTTCTCTGTGGTGTTACAGTCTGTTTGCGTGATCTCTCTCTCAAATGGCCGCGCTATCTTGCTCCGGCTCCAGGTTCAAGTCCAGTCAGAAGGCTCAGTGGAGGGTGATGGCGCTCTCGTTCTCTCTCTCTCTCTCTATCGCCGTGGTTACGCCAGTCCAAACCCTTCAGAGCACTCCTGGATGGCAAGCAGGAGCATGTGACTTAGCTTCTCATAGCTCTCGTAGGCAGGCAGGTCCAGCTGGTTAAAACTGGAGACACACAGACAGACACACAGTTAAGAAGGGCTGGACTGCAATTGGGTATCCCTTTCACATAAAACATCCACACATTTTCCTAATGGATTCCTAGCTGAATCCCGCAGGAACACCACGGGGACATCTTCAGCACTTCATTCCTTACAAAGGAACATGGAATGGATACGTACGTGTGTGTGTGTGTGTGTGTGTGTGTGTGTCTCACTCACCACGTGTGCACGGAGGGCAGCCTGTGTGTGTGTGTGTGTGTGTGTGTGTGTGCGCGTGCGTCTCTCTCTCTTCACTCACCACGTGTGCGCGGAGGGCAGCCTGTGTGTGTGTGTGTGTGTGTGTGTGTGTGTGTGTGTGCGTCTCTCTCTCTCTCTTCACTCACCACGTGTGCACGGAGGGCAGCCTGTGTGTGTGCGTGCGTGCGTGTGTGCGTCTCTCTCTCTTCACTCACCACGTGTGCGCGGAGGGCAGCCTGTCTGTGGATCGGTCGTCTCTGTGAATCTGGAACTTCTGGCTGCCGTTCATGCCCTCCAGCGCGGTGAAGCCCTGCAGAGGCACCTTGGAGGTGCCCGTCACGAACTGCAGGAACTTGGCCCGGTCCGCCTGATCGAAGGAGCGCAGGGCCCGCCAGAACCACTGGATCTGAGAGAGAGAGGAGACGTGAACAAGGGGGCCACATTCACAGCCGAGAGCCCAAAACACAATCCCAGCCACGGCGCAGTGTCACACACACAATGTATTCAAAACTAACAGCTGCAGTTTTGTGTAGGAGAAGACATGCAGACCAGAGCAGAGATGGATACGGAACACACTGAATATATCAAATACATGACCATGGCACCGTCTCAACTCCAGCCCTGGAGAGTGATTCCAGTCCTGGTCTTTATTCCAACCAGGTCCTAAAATAGTTACCTGCCTTCAATTAACTGCACCAGAACCTGCCTGGAGTCAAAACCTGGACTGGATTCAATCTCGAGGGGCAGAGTGGAGTACCGCTGGTCTAGACACTAAAATCAACTAAAATCTACAGCTCTGGCCAAAAGTTCTGCATCGCCCTCTGTTTACCTGTATGGAGCTGCGCTGGTTCTCTGTGTGTGTTTACCTGTATGGAGCTGCGCTGGTTCTCTGTGTGTGTGTGTGTTTACCTGTACGGAGCTGCGCTGGTACTCTGTGTGTGTTTACCTGTATGGAGCTGCGCTGGTTCTCTGTGTGTGTTTACCTGTATGGAGCTGCGCTGGTTCTCTGTGTGTTTACCTGTATGGAGCTACGCTGGTTCTCTGTGTGTGTTTACCTGTACGGAGCTACGCTGGTTCTCTGTGTGTGTTTACCTGTACGGAGCTGCGCTGGTACTCTGTGTGTGTTTACCTGTATGGAGCTGCGCTGGTTCTCTGTGTGTGTTTACCTGTACGGAGCTGCGCTGGTTCTCTGTGTGTGTGTTTACCTGTATGGAGCTGCGCTGGTTCTCTGTGTGTGTGTTTACCTGTACGGAGCTGCGCTGGTTCTCTGTGTGTGTTTACCTGTATGGAGCTGCACTGGTATTTGTGGTACTCTGTGTTTGCTTTGAGGTCGTCTATGTCGATGGTGGGCAGTCCTGAGATGAGCAGCTCCAGCTCCTGCTCTGTGAAGATGGAGATCAGTCTCTTGGGAATGATCTCGTAAAACCCTTCCAGGAACGCAGCCAGCTGTTTACGGATTGCGCCTGTGGAGAGAGGGGGAGGGGGGGGGTGATAAAACAGAATTAAAAAAACAAGGACGACGGCAGAGGACAGCGTAAGAAAACATTACTAACTAAGACAGGTGTGCAGATTGATTAAAACACCCTGAAATACAACCAAAAACCTCTGCCTGCGAGGACTTCAATTCACGATCAATAAATGTTAGACCGCTTTGTGCTTTAAAATTAGGCGTCTTAAAACTAAACAATCTCGCTCGTTGTTAAAATATATATTTAAACCACGAGGTAGCGCCAGCCTTCAAACTGAGCCCTGCAGAGTGCACACAGCTGTAAGTGAAGACGCACACGCTGCTGTGAACGTGCGCTGCTCACCCGTCATCTTCATCTGGCACACCAGGTGCACGTACTCCTTCTTGTTGTCCTCCGTGACGAGGATGTTGCCTCCGTTGGGCTTCAGGTCTCTCACCTCACACACCCCGAACTCCTGGACCTGCCAGGGGGACACACAGCAAAACAGCACATCAAATGCCAGTCCAGGTTTGCAGTGATGGAGATATACAAACACAGACAGACAGACACACATTATATATATATATATATATATATATATATATATACAAACACAGACAGACACACTCTGATACACACACACAGACAGACAGACACACCTCAGTGCTGAAGGTCAGCTCGTATCCCAGGGTGGACACGTCGTTCTCCAGCAGGTAGACGAGGCCCTGATAGAAATGATAATCCTCACTCTCCATGTCTGTGTACCTGGAGGGGAGACAGGGGCGGTCAGAGACTAGGGGAGATGCACACACACACACACCCCCTCCCAGCCCCCCTACCTGGAGGGGAGACACTCGCACACAAGCACAGGGGCGGTCAGAGCCTCGTGTGCTCCCCGGAGTATTGAAGGGTTCTCCACCCGACTCTCTCTGCGGCCCGGTCTACATCCCAGTCCCCGCCCCCCTGGCCCGGGGTCCCTACCTGACGCTCTTGCCCAGGATGTGCTTGTAGAAGCTGCGTGTGAAGTAGCACTCCAGCAGCCGGTTGTCGTACACGGCCTTGGCCACCACGCGGCCCACGAATTTGAAGTAGCTGAGGTGGTTGGGGTTGCAGTGAGAGGAGGGGTTGATGGTGTAGGTGACCCGGTCGCCGGGCGAGGTGCGGAACAGGGCGTACATGGCATTGAACATCTCCCTGGAGATGATCATGTACCACTCCCGCAGCAAGCCCCCCGCATCCTGACCCTCCTCCCCTTCAAACACGATGTACCTGCGGGGCAGAGCACAGCGAGTCAGAGAGGGGGAGAGAGGAGAGGGAGAGGGGGAGGGGGAAAAGGAGAGGAGAGGAGAGAGAGAGAGAAACACACACACACACACACACACACACATCCTGGCCCTCCTCCCCTTCAAACACGATGTACCTGCGGGGCAGAGCACAGCGAGTCAGAGAGAGAGGAGAGAGGAGAGAGGAGAGAGGAGAGGGAGAGGGGGAAAAGGAGAGGAGAGGAGAGAGAGAGAGAAACACACACACACACACACACACACACACATCCTGGCCCTCCTCCCCTTCAAACACGATGTACCTGCGGGGCAGAGCACAGCGAGTCAGAGAGAGGAGAGAGGAGAGGGAGAGGGGGAAAAGGAGAAGAGAGGAGAGAGGAGAGGGAGAGGGGGAAAAAGGAGAGGAGAGGAGAGGAGAGAGGAGAGAGAGACACACACACACACCCTGGCCCTCCTCCCCTTCAAACATGATGTACCTGCGGGGACACAGCACAGCGAGTCAGAGAGGGGGAGAGAGGGGAGAGAGGGGGAGAGGTGGGAAAGAGAGGGAGGGATGGAGAGAGAGCAAGGGAGAGGGGGGGAGAGAGAGAGCACATGTCAGAGAACGGGACAGCGAGCGAGAGTCAGAAAGGGAGGGGAGAGAAAGAAAGAGTGAGTCAGAGAGAAAGGGAGGGGAGGAGAGAGAGAGAGAGAGTGAGTCAGAGAGAGAAAGGGAGGGGGAGAGAGAGAGAGAGAGAGAGAAGAGAGAGACACACAGCGAGTCAGAGAGAGTGACACTACACTCATATCACTGTCAGTGTCTCTCAGCATGTCTCTCAGTGTATAGCTCACAGTCTGTTCTTCATCTCCTCGGGGCTCTTGCGATGCAGCTCCCGGTACGAGTCCTCGAACACGTGGTCTCTCCTCACGTGGACGGCCATGTCCTCCTTCCGCAGCCCCTCGTCCAGGCGCTCCAGCTCCTGACGGAAATACCTGCGAGACAGACAGACCGACTGATCTATCAGACATGCGATAGTGCCAAACTTCATAAATTCAACGACAAACGTTTCCACTAGAAGTCTTTCTCAGCATCTTCAATAGAAACACTGAAAGAAACTTCATAAATTCAACGGCAAACGTTTCCACTAGAAGTCTTTCTCAGCGTCTTCAATAGAAACACTGAAAGAAACTTCATAAATTCAACGGCAAACGTTTCCACTAGAAGTCTTTCTCAGCATCTTCAATAGAAACACTGAAAGAAACTTAGTTCAATGGAAATGCTACAGGAAAGCCACTGGTTTTGCTGGCAGACTCTCACTTGCGCTTGACGTCGAAGTCCAGGATCCTGATGTAATCCACCAGCACAGCGAAGGGCCCGTCAGCCAGGTGAGTGGTGGACTGACGAAGGATCTGGTTGAGGACAGTGCGGTGAGTCTCTGAGAGAGAGAGAGAGGGAGAGGGAGAGGGAGAGGGAGAGAGAGAGACACAAACACCATAAAAACACAAGGGATTCACAGTGTGATCCCACAAGCATTCCCTTAGAAAAAAGTGTCCCACAGTCAAAGCACAGCAAAGTGTAATACAGCACAGTGAAAGCATGGTAAAAGCATAGGGAAGCATTGTAAAGCACAGAGAGGTCTGGTAAAGCATAGGGAAGCATTGTAAAGCACAGAGAGGTCTGGTAAAGCATAGGGAAGCATTGTAAAGCACAGAGAGGTCTGGTAAAGCATAGGGAAGCATTGTAAAGCACAGAGAGGTCTGGTAAAGCATAGGGAAGCATTGTAAAGCACAGAGAGGCACGGTAAAGCATAGGGAAGCATTGTAAAGCACAGAGAGGCACGGTAAAGCATAGGGAAGCATTGTAAAGCAGAGAGAGGCACAGTAAAGCATAGGGAAGCATTGTAAAGCACAGAGAGGTCTGGTAAAGCATAGGGAAGCATTGTAAAGCACAGAGAGGTCTGGTAAAGCATAGGGAAGCATTGTAAAGCACAGAGAGGTCTGGTAAAGCATAGGGAAGCATTGTAAAGCACAGAGAGGTCTGGTAAAGCATAGGCAAGCACTGTAAAGCACAGCAAGGTACGGTAAAGCAGAGAGCAGAGAGGCACAGAGAGACAGAGCAGAGAGGCACAGAGACGGCGCAGAGAGGCACAGAGAGACAGAGCAGAGAGGCACAGAGACACAGCAGAGAGGCACAGAGAGACAGAGCAGAGAGGCACAGAGAGACACAGTCGGTTCTCTCTTCACCTGCAAATCGGAGGAACTTCTGTGTGTCGGGGGGCAGGCTGGAGGAGATGTGCATGGAGGAGGGCTCCCGGGAGAAGAAGGGGTCCAGCGAGGAGGGGGTGGCGGGGGTGAGGGGGGCGGGGGACAGGGGAGGGGGCTCGTCCTTGATGTGTGACAGCTGGCTCTCCCTGGTGTCTCGCACAGGCGGCTTGCTCTCTCGCTCCGTGGCGTGCACGAGGAAGAACGCTTCCACTGCGGGCTGCAGGACTGCAGAGGAGAGAAACAAGAGCACAGAGCAATCAAACACACAGTAATCATACACGAGCACAGAGCAATCAAACAGTAATCATACACGAGCACAGAGCAATCAAACACACAGTAATCATACACGAGCACAGACCAATCAAACACACAGTAATCATACACAAGCACAGAGCAATCAAACAGTAATCATACACGAGCACAGAGCAATCAAACACACAGTAATCATACACGAGCACAGACCAATCAAACAGTAATCATACACGAGCACAGAGCAATCAAACACAAGCACAGAGCAATCAAACACAAGCACAGAGCAATCAAACACGAGCACAGAGCAATCACACAGTAATCATACACGAGCATAGTATAGCCCCAGTTCATACCCAGTACAGCGTGCTGGTCGTGGGACTCCTCCAGCTCTTTCAGACACTCTCCCAGCATGCTCCACAGCTCGTCCAGGAGCAGCTGTTCACTCAGCAGGGGCAGCTCTGGCAGCTTCTCCTCCGGCTCCACTGCCAGGGAGCTGCTGCTGGACTCCGCACCTGAGACAGGAGAGCAGCTTCAAACCACTGGGATGTACCATTACACACCATCAGCCATTCATAATAATAATAATAATAATAATAATAATAATAATAATAATAATAATAATAATGACAGCAGCTTCAATCACTGTGCATTACACAGTACCATCATTATTATGATGATATTTCCTTTTGATTTACTTTATCCTGTTCAGTTTGACGCTACAATATAATCCCTTCTTCTTGGTGTCTGTGTTAGTTTACTACATTCTGAAGAGAGTTTAGTTTCACTAAAGCTGCAGACAGACAGATAGAGCCCCACAATCCTGTTCAGTTTGACGCTACAATATAATCCCTTCTTCGTGGTGTCTGTGTTAGTTTACTACATTCTGAAGTTTTGTTTCATTACAGACAGACAGACAGAGCCCCACAATCCTGCTCAGTTTCACGCTACACTATAATCCCTTCTTGGTGTGTGTGTGTGTGTGCGCGTGCGTGCTATGTGTGTATCTCTGTGGGTGTATATATCCTTGTATGTGTTCGTTCATGTTTCCACTGCTTGTGTTAGAGACACATACCCAGAGCCGAGGTCTCTTGTCCAGCCGGTGACAGCTGATCAACGTCCATCGGGGACTCGTCCCTCCGACCTGTGGGGGCTTCAGACTGGAGAGAGAGGGAGGGGGGTTAGACTTCTATTAGCAGACACAGGGACTGAGTCTAAGTAAGGGTTTGTAACCCATCCCCTTTAGAAAGGAGTGCTTACTAGGTCTATCTATCTGTAGTTCAATTAACCTATTATAAGCAACAGCAAGACTATCACTGGCCCAGCCTTTAAAAGGAGTACGAACAAAAAAAATAATATTAAATCTACCGGAAGCCGTAACAGAAGGACAGTAGCATTTCATGTTAGATTTCAAATGTCACATTTTTAATTAGTTTTCCGTTAACTATCTGGGAAAACTCCAAAGCGGTGTGTAATTCAATATGTTAACAAGGGAACATTATTCAGCAGCTTTCATTGGACTCTATGAAGCTGAGGGAGTTCATTCTATATAGAGGGGGTGTAATTCAATATGTTAACAAGGGAACATTATTCAGCAGCTTTCATTGGACTCTATGAAGCTGAGGGAGTTCATTCTATATAGAGGGTGTGTAATTCAATATGTTAACAAGGGAACATTATTCAGCAGCTTTCATTGGACTCTATGAAGCTGAGAGAGTTCATTCTATATAGAGGGGGTGTAATTCAATATGTTAACAAGGGAACATTATTCAGCAGCTTTCATTGGACTCTATGAAGCTGAGGGAGTTCATTCTATATAGAGGGTGTGTAATTCAATATGTTAACAAGGGAACATTATTCAGCAGCTTTCATTGGACTCTATGAAGCTGAGGGAGTTCATTCTATATAGAGGGTGTGTAATTCAATATGTTAACAAGGGAACATTATTCAGCAGCTTTCACTGGACTTTGTAAAGCAATATTAGCTCATTCTATATAGAGGGGGATGCAAAACTTCTGGCCACAGCTGTACGCTCCCCAGCACATGCAGATTCGACTTTCTTGAGAAATCTCTGGCACGACGTCAAAAAAAGGTCCAATAACCCATCTGTCACCAAACTCCTCTCAGAATTTATAACCTCACCTCAGAACCGTGCACAGCAACTGAGGGAGGACTTTACATGCCAGCTGTGGGCAAGTGTCCCTAACAAACTCCCTTTGATACTGACAATGAGATTTGAGTTCATGGTGTGTCAGTGGACTGGTTTGCATTGAGTCCAGACTGGAGCTGCCTGCCTTCTGCACTCACACAATCCCAAAACAAACCTTATCAGCAAATAAATCAACTACAGGGATGGCAATCAGACTCCTACTGCACGGCAGTTTCACCCAGTCCAGGTTTTACTACCAGCTTGATCAGCCACAGCGGGTATAAGGAAACAAGCTCAGGTGTGTCTGATTATTAAATGGATCACACTGCTGTGCAGCGGGAGTCCCTGAAGTATGTTTGCATTTAGACAAATAGTTCATTTTTACACCTCCACTAACAGCGAGGCTTGCTTGCTCCAAAACAACACTACACAAGATCGCGTACTTCCTGTGCAGCAGGTAATAAACGCCCCTCCTTTCTGTGCTGCCGTTAAGCAGGGGGAGCAATTACTTGCAACACAGAGTTGAAGTGAACTTCAGCTAGACGATGATTAAATAACTGCTAAAAATCTGGAGTAGCTGCTTGACTCGGACAGCACAGGGAGAGAGGGAGGGAGGGGGGGAGGGAAGGAAGGAACGTAGGGAGGCGAAAAGGTGAGATGGAAGGAGAGAGGAAGGGACAGAGGGAGTCTCCAGTCCTGGTATAAAGAGGCAGAAGGGGGAGAGAGAGAGAGAGGAGAGAGAGAGAGACAGAAATGACATGGGAGGAGAGAGACAGAGAAATGAGACAGAGGAGAGAGGGGAGAGAGGACAGAAGGAGAGAGAGGATAGAGAGGAGAGAGAGAGGAGAGGAGAGGAGAGAGATAGGGAGGTAGGTAGTGAGAGACGGAGGGAGGGAGATAGGGAGGTAGGTAGTGAGTGAGGGAGGGAGGTAGATAAGTAGGTAGGGAGGGAGGTAGTGAGGGAGGGGCAGACATGCGTCTTGTAATTCGGCGGGCTGGTCCATGCTAACCGTAGCGGTGGAGGCAGTGACTGTGGCGCTGGCAGCAGCAGCAGGCACGCTCGAGGCGGTGGTGGTGGTGGTGGTGATGGTGGAGGTGGTGCCGGTGGTCCCGGCAGTGTGCTGCAGCCTCCTGGCTCTCTGACCCTCACGTACCATTTGGATGATCGCGTCGGCCTCGGCTTCCAACTGTCGGACCGCAGCCTGGATACTGCTGGCAGAGCCCAGACTGGAGGTGCCTGAGAGGGGGAGAGGAGGAGGAGAGGAGAGAGAGAGAGAGCGAGAGCGAGAGAGAGAGAGCGAGAGCGAGAGAGCGAGAGAGAGCGAGAGCGAGAGCGAGAGCGAGAGCGAGAGAGAGAGCGAGAGAGCGAGAGAGAGAGAGAGCGAGAGAGCGAGAGAGAGGAGTGAGCAGAGACCCCGTGGAGCTCTAAACAACACACCCTCAATCCAGCGCCATGCTGACTGTCTATCTGAGTATTATTATATATTGTATTGCAGTCTACTGTACTGGAGTGTACTGTATTACAGTGTATAGTGTATAAGGGTATTGTAGTGTATAAGGGTATTGTAGTGTATAGTGTATAAGGGTATTGTAGTGTATAGTGTATAAGGGTATTGTAGTGTATAGTGTATAAGGGTATTGTAGTGTATAGTGTATAAGGGTATTGTAGTGTATAAGGGTACTGTAGTGTATAAGGGTATTGTAGTGTATAAGGGTATTGTAGTGTATAGGGTATAAGGGTATTGTAGTGTATAAGGGTATTGTAGTGTATAGTGTATAAGGGTATTGTAGTGTATAGTGTATAAGGGTATTGTAGTGTATAAGGGTATTGTAGTGTATAAGGGTATTGTAGTGTATAAGGGTATTACAGTGTATAGTGTATAAGGGTATTGTAGTGTATAAGGGTATTGTAGTGTATAAGGGTATTTCACTGACCCAGTCTCCCGCTCTGCTTAGCCTTCTTGTTAGCTCGCCGTGTGTCCTCTCTCAGCTGGATGATGACCTGCAGCACTCTCAGGAAGAACTTCTGCGTGGAGGTCTTGGAGGTCAGGGAGCTCATGGAGGGCAGCTGCAGCTCGCGGCCACCCAGGGGGCGCTTCTGAGAGGCCACGATGACCACGCTCTCCGCCACGTCGAACCTGCGGTCAGGCCCACAGGGGCAAAGCAGGAGAGAGGTGGGGATTTAAAACACACAGCACTCCAAGACAGGGCACTGTGTAACAATACACCTGGAATGGGTGACACTGCTGTGCAATAGGAGTCTTATTCCCATCCCTGCTGTGTTACTCCAGTATTGTTTGACTGCAGTTACTGCTAGTCTAGTGATATTAAATTGCAGTTACAATGCAGGGCTGGGAATCAGACTCCCGCTGCACTGCAGTGTGATCCAGTCCTGGTTTCACTGGGAGTTTAATAATCAGACACAGGTGAGCTTGTTAGCTAGACACACTGGGGGCTGATCAAGCTGGTAGTAAAACCTGGACTGGGCGACACTGCTGTGCAATAGGAGTCTATCCCTGTACTGTACAATCCCACCCCCCTCCTTCTCGAGGCACACCCTCACCTGCTGGAGACCTTGCCCTTCAGCTTGGTGCTCAGGGTCTGCTCGTCGCTCAGCGCGTCCGGCGAGTGGGCGTCTGCCTGCACCCTCCTCTGCTGCTCCAGATTATACTCCCTGAGCTCGCCCAGCAGGGTGCCTGTAACCCAGCCAGCACAACAACAATTAGCTTGTTACAATTACAGCTCTGATTACGCTGCAGCAATTGCAACTTTCTCAATCCTACAATTCTCGGCGATGCTAAATGTTTGGCCCCCAGCTGTGTGGCACTGCTCTGTGCCGGCGTCTCACCAATCTGCCTGCACAGCGTGCAGCCCAGGTGTCTGCCTCCACTCAGCAGCAGTTTGAGGACGGTGTCCCTCGTCCCTGCGTCCCCCCGGGACAGCTGCAGCAGGATGTTAGCCGCGTCCTCCAGTCCTTCCTCTGAACACGAGTGAGACGTCAACACCTGCAATGCAACCAGAGAAGGGGAGAGGGAGAGGTCACAAAAAGAGAGAGAGAGAGAGAGAGAGAGAGAGAGAGAGAGAGAGAGAGAGAGAGAGAGAGAGAGAGACACATACACATGGTCAAAAGTTTTGCATCATCACCCTGTAGAATGAACTAATTTTGCTTCATAAAGTCAAATGAAAGCTGCTGAATAATGCTCCCTTGTTAACATATTGAATCACACACCCTCTATATAGAATTAACTCCCTCAGCTTCATAGAGTCCAATGAAAGCTGCTGAATAATGTTCCCTTGTTAACATATTGAATCACACACCCTCTATATAGAATGAACTCCCTCAGGTTCATAGAGTCCAATGAAAGCTGCTGAATAATGTTCCCTTGTTAACATATTGAATTCCACACCCTCTATATAGAATGAACTCCCTCAGCTTCATAGAGTCCAATGAAAGCTGCTGAATAATGTTCCCTTGTTAACATATTGAATTACACCCCCTCTATATAGAATGAACTCCCTCAGCGTCATAGAGTCCAATGAAAGCTGCTGAATAATGTTCCCTTGTTAACATATTGAATTCCACACCCTCTATATAGAATGAACTCCCTCAGCTTCATAGAGTCCAATGAAAGCTGCTGAATAATGTTCCCTTGTTAACATACTGAATCACACACTTTTTTTCCCCCAAAAAATCTAAGGTTTCCGGTAGACTTATTTTTTTTTTTTGCGATATCATTTTGTAGTGTCTTCGATTACATGACGTTTCTTTGCTATCTGTTTCTCACCCGGCACAAATATATAATTCATCAACAGAAACGGCAAAAACTGAGAGATCTCTTTCAGCCTTCCTTTGCTAAATTGGGAAATGATTCTTCTGCATTTCCCCAAAACCCGGTCAAAGAAATTCCACTACCGTTCCCTTCTGCATACAGCGGATAACACTCCATTTCTGAATCCAACAGGAGGGAAACGTTACCCAAACATGCTGTGGGTCTAAAAATCCTCACTGCCTTCAGAGAACTTGTGAGCTGCGTGGTTGTATTCTGCACAGCCCAGTCAATCTTTCATGAACTCTGTGGAAAGTTTGAACACTCTGCTTGTCTATACTGGCTCTTGTGCCCGTGCTCGGTATGCATTTATTAATTCTGAAACTTTATAACGTCAGGGCTTTAGACACCAAGTGGATATTTGCGTGCGATCTCTCAAAGAAATGCTTTCTGAGTTTGTTGGGGCATCTGTTTGTTTTAAAACAGCAAGTCTTTCAGCTTTTTACTGAACGCATCAATTTCTAGAACGGCTGTAATCGTCTCTCGTAATTCAATTATTCTTTAGGACGAGTTTAGCTGGAGTTTAGGGCTGAAATCGCAGGTTAGTCCTGTTGTTTTCTTTCTCCCCAGAATTTCGCAGAGCCCTACTCCTTGCGAGTGCCCCAGCCCTGATTGTGGGGGACTGCTTTCTAGGGTCGACCTCTCACCTCCACGGACAGCTGCAGCTGCTTCTCAGTGAGGCCACTCGACGCCAGCTTGTTATCGGAGAGACTGGCAGAGTCCAGGCAGGCCTTCGCTGGGGAGCGAGAGGGCTTGGGTGCTGAGGGGAGAGAGGAGAACACACACAGACACGGGCACACACACGCACACACACACACACACACACACGCACGCACACACACAGACGTCAGGACAGAGTTTGCTTTTGGAGTGTATTTAAATATATATGTATATACATTTTTTTTTATTGGTTACAAACATTACCTATGGTGAGGTTTCACAAAAAAAACATGAATTTTGATTTTTTTTTGTTTTGGTCTAAATTCAGCGCCATCGAGCATTTTGTATTAATCTTGTTTTTAATCCTGGAGTTAAAATGCTTAGGAAATTAAACAACCCTTTCTAAAGGCTTTCCCCATAGTCAAAGCAGAGAGGTCTGGTAAAGCATAGGGAAGCATTGTAAAGCACAGAGGGGTCTGGTAAAGCATAGGGAAGCATTGTAAAGCACAGAGAGGTCTGGTAAAGCATAGGGAAGCATTGTAAAGCACAGAGAGGTCTGGTAAAGCATAGGGAAGCATTGTAAAGCACAGAGAGGTCTGGTAAAGCATAGGGAAGCATTGTAAAGCACAGAGAGGTCTGGTAAAGCATAGGGAAGCATTGTAAAGCACAGAGAGGTCTGGTAAAGCATAGGGAAGCATTGTAAAGCACAGAGAGGCATGGTAAAGCACAGTGAAGCATTGTAAAGCACAGAGAGGTCTGGTAAAGCATAGGGAAGCATTGTAAAGCACAGAGAGGTCTGGTAAAGCATAGGGAAGCATTGTAAAGCACAGAGAGGTCTGGTAAAGCATAGGGAAGCATTGTAAAGCACAGAGAGGTCTGGTAAAGCATAGGGAAGGATTGTAAAGCACAGAGAGGTCTGGTAAAGCATAGGGAAGCATTGTAAAGCACAGAGAGGTCTGGTAAAGCATAGGGAAGCATTGTAAAGCACAGAGAGGTCTGGTAAAGCATAGGGAAGCATTGTAAAGCACAGAGAGGTCTGGTAAAGCATAGGGAAGCATTGTAAAGCACAGAGAGGTCTGGTAAAGCATATTTAAAGTTTCACTAGCAGCTTGATTAGCCCCAGTGTCTAGGCAACAAGCTCTGGAGCATCCCCTTGCTTACCCGTGGCTGTGCTGCTGGTGGCAGCGGGCGTGGCGGTGTGGCTGACGCTGGCTGGCAGCGTGGTACCGATGGCTGCTGCGGCCGCCGTCGCCATGGCGCCCACGACTCCGGCAGCGGTGGGCGGGGCTTGGAGGTGAGGGGCGGGGCCCTCGCTGGCCTTGTTGTCGGGCAGCACGATGGAGATGAGGGACAGCAGCCGCAGCAGCCTCTCGGTCAGCAGGGAGCTGCGCCGGATGACCGGGTGCGAGATCATGTTCATCAGCTGCCCCAGCGGGGAGGCCTCCAGGCTGCACTGGGGGCCCTCCGACTCCCCGGCGCCCCCTACGGGTAGAGACTTCACTGACGCCTTGCCCTTGCGGCTCACGTTCATGTTGTCCAGTTTCACGAGCAGGTCCCAGAAGTCCGTGGAGAGGCCCAGGACCTGGGGGACGCCGAGGGAGGGAGCGGGCTGGTTTGGAGGGCAGGAAGGGGTGAGACCCCCAGAAGAGAGGGGCTTAACTCCCCCACCCAGCCTCTCCCTGCTGTCACCGTCCGAGGATGAGGAGAGGGGGTCTTTGGGTCTCTGCTGGGTGAAGTGGCTGGGGAATACCTGCAGGGGGCGATGGAGAGAGAGAGAGAGGTGAGAAAGCAACAAATACATACATAAATAAATAAAGAGATGCATTTAGATAGATAAATAAACAAACAGTGACAATACATTAGTTTGCTTTTCTATAACACTCTTCATGCAGTGCCACAGCTGTAAATTTAATGAGAGAAGACACTCTGATGTAGCAAGACACAGGAATATATTTACAGACAGAGCCCCACCACATAAACACCGAGACAGACAGACACACACACGCCGAGACAGACACAGACACCAAGACAGACAAACACACACACACACACACACACACTGAGACACAGACACACACACTGAGACAGACACAGACACACAGTGGAGACACAGACACACAGTGGAGACACACACACACACACACACACACACACACACAGACAGCGCCACACAGAGCCCTGCACTCACCTTGGCTAGCTGTATCAGCGTGTCGAGCACATGCCTGCACACCACTGGAGCAGCTTGGGGGTGTATATGAACCGTGGAGCCGCCTCCACCTCCCCCTCCCCCTCCTCCTCCTCCTCCTGCTCCCCCACCTCCTCCTCCCCCTCCCCCTCCTGCACTGCCCCCGCTGTGCCTCTCCGTGTGCTTGCGCCCGGCGGACTTCTGTATCTGGAAGATGCTGGTCCTGCAGCCGAGCGCCGCGTCCATGGAGACAGACAGCCAGGACAGCTGGCTGGAGCTCTTCGACTCCACCTTGTGGAGCAGCTCGAGCGGAGAGGAGGAGGAGGGAGTCGGAGTGGTTGAACAAGACGACGACGAAGAAGTGGAGGCTCCACAGGGAGCCCCTTTGCTGGAGACAACGCCGGCGGCCAGGGCTGTGGAGACTGGGCGCTTGCTGCCCCTCTCCTCCGGGGCTCCCCCTCCTCCTGCGTGGGTCCGGGGGCTCTCGATGCACAGCTCGCTCTCGCTGCTGCGCTGCAGGATGGACAGCAGGCTCCGGATCACCCAGCCCCGGGTCTGGGTGTGGTAGCACAGGTTCCGGAGGACGCGGTGCAGGCGGCTGGTGTTCAGCTTGGGCTCGTCCACGAAGAGCAGCACCAGCAGGCAGGACAGGGCCTCGTGGTCCAGCAGGAGACGGCCACGGAGACGCAGGAGGGAGTCCACGTTGGAGCTGGTGGGTCTGGGGGAGGAGAGAGAGAGTGAGTGAGTGGAGTGACAGAGAGAGATACATACAGACAAAGAGAGAGGAGAGAGTGCGAGAGAGAGAGAGAGAGAGAGAGAGAGAGAGAGGAGAGAGAGAGAGAGAGAGAGAGAGAGAGAGAGAGAGAGATTCAGACGCTTTCTGTTTCCAGAACTGTGAGGTCTGGTTTAGCCAGGCAGATGATACCAGTTACAAAATACTCCACAAAATTACAAAAGTAGCCTCGTCTTCAAAAGAAGGACGCTGGCGCTGTGCAGCTGTGGCCAAAAGATTTGCATCACCTAGAATTTGATGATCAACATAATTTAGATATTTTATTTAACATCACGTAAAATCAAAAGAAACTACAAAATGGTATCACAAAAAAGAGTCTACCGGAAGCCATAATAGCAGTCCAGTAGTATTTCATGTTAGATTTAGAGAACTACAAAGTGGTGTGTGATTCAATATGTTAACATAACGTTATCCAGCAGGAGAGATCTGGTTCCTTCCCCCCGACCCCCCCCACCCCTCACCGGGTGTGGCTGCTGCCGCTGCCCCCCATCTGGAAGGCCCCCCCCCCTCTGCACGGCGAGCCGGGTGTACTGCACCCCCCGGTTCCCTCCTAGCCGGCTGGTGAAGGCGGGGCTGCGCAGGATGGCAGACAGCGCTGAGGAGCTGCTGTGTCCGAACAGCCTGTCGTGCATGAGCTGCCTCTGCCGGACCTCCTGCTCCCGTCGCAGGGCCTGCGCCTCGGCCGCGATGTCCGGGGGCATCACTGCCAGCACGCTGTCCTCCATGTCCTCCAGCACGCTGCGACGCAGCTCCGAGGGCAGGGTCTGGATGAAGGTGACCGGGTCTAGAGGGGAGTCCCCCGTGGGGGTCTGGGACAGCTCCCGTCGCTGCTGCTCCGCCCTCTGCTGGGCCAGGACCTGGGGGGAGAGGGGAAGTGGGGAGGGTTAGTTTCCTAATCTTAGACAACCAGAGAGAGAGAGAGAGAGAGAGAGAGAGAGAGAGAGAGAGAGAGAGAGAGAGAGAGAGAGAGAGAGAAAGAAAGAAAGAAAGAAAGAAAGAGAAAGAGAGAGAGAGAGAGAGAGAGAGAGCGCACGAGCGAAAGAGTGAGGACAGCGAGAGAGCGAGCGAAAGAGCGAGAGAGAGCGGAGAGCGAGAGCGAGACACCACACACACACAGTGCGACTCAGTGACTGACCTCCTCCTGAATGGCTGGGGGCAGCGCAGCCAGGAACTCAGGGCTGACCTCGGTGACCCCGGCGTTGCCCACGAGGGCGGGGAGGGGCACAGGCGCGGTGGCGGAGGGGGCGGGCCGGGCGGGGGGCCGGATGCCCAGCTGGTTCTGCAGCACCTCTCTTCGGATATCCTCCGGTAGAGCAGCCAGGAAGGAGGGATCCACTCCCTCAGGGAGGTTGATTCCTGAAACACACAGACCTGCTTGAATGAATCCGGCTCTCTGGAGCCCTGCGATAGTGAGGCTGCCTCTCCCAGCTCTCCCTGGCACTGGATTGCAGTGTGGTACAGTGTACTGCATTGCAGTGTATTGTGTTGTATTGTACTGTTTTGCTGCCCTGGCCCTGCTCCTCTGTAATCTCATTCCTCTCACCTGCCAGCGGGTCCTCCTCTTCACTGCTGGTGGAGGGGAGGGGCTCCTCCTGGATGGCCTGGGATTGGCCGTCAGCCCCGTCACTCGCTGGAAGACCCTCCCCTGTGGAGGAGGCAGGAGCCGAGCTGTGGTGGGGGGGGGGGGGGGGGGGAGAAGGCGGGGTTAGGAACGAGTCATTTGTTTTCCCAATTCCACTGTAATCAAATCCAGCATATAATTGCTCACAATTGCAATCTGCAGCATTCTGTTAAAAACAGAGCTTCTCACCACAGTGGCAACAACATTACTTAAAACTGACGTGCTGTTTGTCAGTCGCTTACATTGGCTTTGCTTGAAAGGGAGAAAAATCGCAGCAATTATTATCTATAAAATATAAAGTCCTTCAAAACGGAATTGGAAATTGATTAATAAATAAATAAATAAATAAATAAATAAATAAAATAAAAATGAATTGCAAAAACAGATACAGTGGTTACGAATCTCTCACCTGCTCTCTCCCTCCCTGCGAGCCTCGCTCTCATCCCCGGCTCCTCCCCCTTGGAGCTCTGCGCTGGCTGCGGTTGGCGCTGCTGTGGCGACGGTCTCGGAGGCGGGCTCCTCCAGGGTTCCGGCGGAGGCGGGGCTGTTGGTATCCATGGGAGACCCTTCGAGCTGGGAGCTGACAGCCGCGAGGGCGTCCAAGACTTCAGCACGCTCTGGAGACAGAGAGGCTGCAGCAGAGACAGACAGGGACAGGGACAGAGAGACACCATTACAGGTACAATCACAGCAGCACTGTTTGACACTGCAATTGAAATTATTATTATTATTTGTTTATTTAGCAGACGCCTTTATCCAAGGCGACTTACAGAGACTAGGGTGTGTGAACTATGCATCAGCTGCAGAGTCACTTACAACTACGTCTCACCAGAAAGACGGAGCACAAGGAGGTGAAGTGACTTGTTCAGGGTCACACAGTGAGTCAGTGGCTGAGGTGGGATTTGAACCGGGGACCTCCTGGTTACAAGCCCTTTTCTTTAACCACTGGACCACACAGCCTCCTGACTGCATGACAATTACAGCCCTATTTTGTTTACTACCAATTAGGTATAATTGCACTCAAAAGTTACATAAACTACCGGCTTTAAATATTTTACTCTGTTTAGATAGAAGACACAGATCCGCGATTGTCTCACCAATCGTGGGGGCAGGAGACGTCTCCATCTGAGAGCCCTCTGCCTCGCCGCTGGGTCTGTCTGCCAGCTCTGATGTCATTGCGGCCGCGAGATCACAGTGCAGCTCCGAGAACCGGCCCGCCACTGGCTGTCGCTGCCCCACCGCCGTTTCCAGGGTGACCAGGGCCTCGGGCCCCGTGGGGGTCCCCTCTCCAGAGGGGGGGGGCAGTGAGGTAGCCCTCGGAGCCTCGGGGGGTGTCCAGGGAGGAGGAGACCAGCTGGGGTTGATCGCCATCTGGAGGAGGGGAGGGGGAACAGCAGCAGCAGGGAGAATGGATTATTCTACTTTGAATTTTAATACACAAACAGGGCGCCAACTTCACTCTGCAGACCCACCGTGCAGCCACCTCAGAGCTACAGCGTTGGAGAACCAGGCAGCTCTGGGCAGCTTCCAGGCAAGCCCACAAGGGTCGCTGCTGTGCGGTGAGCCGAGGACACCCTGGACTAAACCTTTCCCACCTGGGTGTCGCTCAGCCAATTGTGTGCTGCCCCCTGGGAGCTCCCATCACGGGAATAGCCTGGACCTCGAACCTGCGATCTCCAGGCTACAGGGCGCATCCTGCACTCCACGCGGAGCGCCTTTACTGGATGCGCCGCTCAGGAGCCCGCTTGCTTTGAATACTTTGAACTTGCAACAGTCTGCTCTGTGTGTGTGTGTAATAACAAAGGGGTTTGGTTTCCTTTTTATCATTAACAAGTCATTCAGCAGACGCTTTTATCCAAAGCGACTCACAGAGACTAGAGGGGGTGAACTCTGCATCATCATCAACAACTGCTGCTGCTGCTGCTGCTGCAGAGTCACTTCCAATAGGAGCTCGTTTGTTTTACGTCTCATCTGAAGGACGGAGCACAAGGAGGTGAAGCGACTTGCTCAGGGTCACACACACACAGGGAGTCAGTGGCTGAGCCCGGATTTGAACCTCCTGGTATCAAGCCCCTGCTTGTTTGTCCCAGATTTCAATAGCAAAAGGTCCTGCTATAATTCAGCGCTGAAGTCCTGCAGCCAGCGCTGGGCTGCCCCACAAGGGAAGGCAGTAGGTTGTATAGTTATCTCCAAAAAAACGGGGTACAGCATCCCAACCCCAACAACAATACAACTTACTACCTCACCCCCGCGGGCAGGAAAGGAGGGCGAGGCTGGTCTGTCGCTTCAAACTGCACAGGTTAAAATAAATATTTATTTTGCAGACGTTTTTATCCAAAGCGACTTGGAGACTAGGGGGGTGAACTCTGCATCATCATCATCAACTGCTGCTGCTGCAGAGTCACTTCCAATTGTTTTAAGTCTCATCCGAAGAACATATTCAAGTGTCGCCCATTCCAGGTTTTACTACCAGCTTGATCAGCCCCCAGTGTGTCTAGCTAACAAGCTCAGGTGTGTCTTATTAATAAACTCCCAGCGAAACCAGGACTGGGTCACACTGCTGTGCAATGAGAGTCTCAGTTTCATCAGTGATGGCTTTTCTCTTCATGGCATGGTGAATGCAGGTCCATCGCTGCCGGTCTCTCTGAACAGTGGCTCCTGTTGCTCGGCTGCACCGTGAGAAAGACAGTGGACTGTATAGTTATCTCCCAGATCGGGTGTGACCCCAAAAACTATACAATCTACTACCTCACCCCACAGGGCGCTCCACGGGGTGAGAGCATTCAAACTCCACACGGGACACACAGGCAGGCAGAGCCCCACAATCCTGTTCAGTTTGACGCTACAATATAATCCCTTCTTCTTGGGGTCTGTGTTAGTTTACTACATTCTGAAAAGAGTTTAGTTTCATTAAAGCTGCAGACAGACACACAGAGCCCCACAATCCTGTTCAGTTTGACGCTACAATATAATCCCTTCTTCTTGGTGTCTGTGTTAGTTTACTACATTCTGAAAAGAGTTTAGTTTCATTAAAGCTTGCAGACAGACAGGAAGACAGACACACAGACACAGAGCCCCACAATCCTGTTCAGTTTGACGCTACAATATAATCCCTTCTTGGTGTCTGTGTTAGTTTACTACATTCTGAAAAGAGTTTAGTTTCATTAAAGCTGCAGACAGACAGACAGACAGACAGAGCCCCACAATCCTGTTCAGTTTGACGCTACAATATAATCTCTTCATGGTGTCTGTTAGTTTACTGCATTCTAATGACCTATGCACATTTTCACTTCCGTTTCAATGTAAAGTGGTTAATTCTATCTCCCGTCCAGCCGTGTGCGGGGCGTGTTTAGAGCAGGACGTGTTTAGAGCAGGACGTACCTGCTTGATTGTGACCAGCAGAGCCCACAGTCCTGGACCCAGGAGCCTGAAAACACAAACCCAGAACAAGCCGGTGAAAACAAGGCTGAGAATCGAAATCAATTTAAAATGAGAGAAAAAAATAAATAAAAAATAATTGGTGTCACGTAACGGGTACAAAATGTCGACCAAGCAGCAGAATGCAGCCCCCCTCCCCCATCCTCACCTGCATGCTCTCCTCCTTCTCCTCCCCCATCCTCTCCTCCTTCTCCTCCCCCATCCTCACCTGCATGCTCTCCTCCTTCTCCTCCCCCATCCTCACCTGCATGCTCTCCTCCTTCTCCTCCTTCTCCTCCCCCATCCTCACCTGCATGCTCTCCTCCTTCTCCTCCCCTCTTCTCACCTGCATGCTCTCCTCCTTCTCCTCCCCCATCCTCACCTGCATGCTCTCCTCCTTCTCCTCCCCCATCCTCACCTGCATGCTCTCCTCCTTCTCCTCCCCTCTTCTCACCTGCATGCTCTCCTCCTTCTCCTCCCCCATCCTCACCTGCATGCTCTCCTCCTTCTCCTCCTTCTCCTCCCCCATCCTCACCTGCATGCTCTCCTCCTTCTCGTTCTGCTTTGCCTCCTCTTCCTCAGCCAGCTGCTTCCTCCTCTTCTCTCTCCGCTCCTCCAGCTCTTCGTCTCTCAGTCTCTCCAGATACTGCACGATCGGAACCTTCACCACTGAGGAAGAGGAGCGACACGGTTTGAGAAAAAGACAAAAACATGCTAGATTTTCATCTGAGCTCTCAATTACTTAACCCAGCTTTGCTTTATTATAACTTTTTGATTGGGTCTCGGTTTCTTTATAAAAAAAAAAAAGAAAAATACAATTGCAGATTTCAAGCTAATTGGAGCAGGTTAGGGAAGTTTAATTTCACAGATGTAATTTAAAAAGGAAAAAATCTAAAATCATCTTTTGTATGGCTTCTTAAAATAGTTACAATCACATTTTTCTCAGTTTGATATGCACATATTACGGGGTATTTTATCAGCATGCTATCTTCATTAGAATTTCTCCAGATTGTTTTGGATAGTATTGATTTCTGTTCTTGTTACAGTACGGACTCTATAAAAATGAAGAAGAGATTCACAATGTTCACCTGCTACACAGTCATGCATACTCTCTGCATCCAGG